>NW_021823092.1:2500-7500 GCF_901001165.1 Salmo trutta | reverse complement strand
GAAAACCAACAGTCTTCGGACCTCGTAGAGTAAGAGTTGAATACCCCTGGTCTGTCTGTAGGTCTGTCTGTAGGTCTGTCTGTAGGTCTATCTGTAGATCTGTCTGTAGGTCTGTCTGTAGGTCTGTCTGTAGGTCTATCTGTAGGTCTATCTGTAGGTCTGTCTGTAGGTCTGTCTGTAGGTCTGTCTGTAGGTCTATCTGTAGATCTGTCTGTAGGTCTGTCTGTAGGTCTGTCTGTAGGTCTATCTGTAGGTCTATCTGTAGGTCTGTCTGTAGGTCTATCTGTAGGTCTGTCTGTAGGTCTGTCTGTAGGTCTGTCTGTAGGTCTATCTGTAGGTCTGTCTGTAGGTCTGTCTGTAGGTCTGTCTGTAGGTCTATCTGTAGGTCTGTCTGTAGGTCTGTCTGTAGGTCTGTCTGTAGGTCTGTCTGTAGGTCTGTCTGTAGGTCTGTCTGTAGGTCTGTCTGTAGGTCTGTCTGTAGGTCTGTCTGTAGGTCTGTCTGTAGGTCTGTCTGTAGGTCTGTCTGTAGGTCTGTCTGTAGGTCTATCTGTAGGTCTGTCTGTAGGTCTGTCTGTAGGTCTGATGTATGAACGTGAATAAGAGAGGAGTCCCAGAAGGACAGCATTAATGTTCTCTACCTTTCAGTCTGTCTGAACACTTAAGTGCTGGAGTCTGTGGACGGCAGAGTGCTCTGTGTGTGTGACATACTGTACATTGTGTGTGTATGAGCACAGGTGTGTGTGTGTTTCTGCTAGCCCGTGTGTGCGTCAGACCGCTGTGTGTGTGGGTTGGAGCTCCGCTCTGTTCTCCCCCTCCCCCACTCTCTCTGCAGCAGCCTCCCTCCCTCCCCTCCCTCCTCCCCCTCTCCTCTCTTCCAATCAGTGGGGGAATCCATCAGCGCTCCCTCTCCAGTGTTCCGCGTGGTGTTCCGAGCGGCGTTCCAAGAGGCGCTCCACAGCGGGATAAAAGCCTGAGGAATTACGAAGGGCTGCTGCGCTGAGCGGGGGCACAGGTCTCAAATCAGTGTTCAAAGCCCAGGCTGCACCACCCCACCACAGAGGCTGCCAATCAAAGGCAGGTCCCAGAGCAGTCCTAATCCCCATAGAGTTGGCCCGGGTTGACAGGGGAGTGAGCGGCTACGTTCATTAAACGGACTGATTACTAACAACAAGAGATGAAGAGAGAGAGAGACATAGATACAGTGTGTGTGTGTGTGTGTGAGTCATTCTCAGTGTGTAATCTGCCCTTGCATTGTAGCCACTGGCTGTGAGGCTCTTTGTCAGTAATCAGCCCATTTATTTGACGTATCTTTGTGTAAAGGATCACAACGGCCACAGGAGAGGGGGGGGAGAGAAGTTTCATTCCCTGACGCTAATGGTTTTGCGTTGACAGCGGCTGTGTGAGTGAGAGACTGTGCCTGTGTGAGAGTGAGAGAGCGAGGCTGGGCCTGCTCTGTGTAGTCAGTGTATGTCCTTCTCTGTATGTGTGGGCATGAGTGTGGGTGTGTGTGTGTGTGTGTGTGTGTGTGTGTGTGTGTGTGTGTGCGCGTGAGCAAGACTCTGCCTCTGCCAGCTCTCCCAGGCAGGCGAATGGAGCACAGAGCTAAAACAGAGCCGAGCAGATCAGAGCAGAGCTCTCTCGGAGTGTCTCTTGCATGACTAGGACAGTACAATGAGAGACCTGGCCTTGGCTGCTATCCTCCCAGATCCTTTCATCTAGCACAAAGAGCCCTCTGATCCAGCGCCCGCAAACCAACTCACTCAGCTCCCAGCCCTCTCTCACTGAACGAGGGAGGGGTGTGTGTCTTTGTGTGTCTGTGGTTTTATACTGAATGTGCAAAGGAGAGTGTGTGTGTGTGCATACTTGTTAACTTACATGTGTGTGTGAGTGAGTTAGAGAGTCAGAAAGAGAATGAGCTCTCGCTCTAGCGAGCCTCTGGCAGAAGGAGGGAACACTAACTAACTAAAGCTCCAGAGAATGGACAATTCATTTCCTGTCTGGGTCCTGATTGCAAAGCCGCCGTGCTTCTCCTCTCTTCTGTTTTTTTTTCTTCTGTTCTCTCCTTCTCCTCTCTCTCCACCCTCACCTCTCCTCATGGCCCTCACTGTACTGACCCTCAGAGTACTGCTCTCTCTAGCCATGCATTTTTTAACTGCCCTGCGCCGCTCAGATGTGCAATAATAACGTTGTCCACTTAGGGGCGCTAGCCAGCCTTGTTACCCCCTGTAGGAGAGGAGCCTCCATGGCATTCTGGCCTGAATTAAGATATAGGAGGTACTGCTGGGCCAGGGACGGTGTGTGTGTGTAACTGCCTCAGTACAAAGGAAAAACAACCCACTGCCTCTTTAAACACACACATGCATTGGTGCACACACACAGTTTGTACATGGATGTAGCAGTCCATATTTCTATAACTCTGATGCAGAAGCATGTGTTTATTCCTCTGTGTGTCTTACAGTAACACAGCATGCATGGCAACACCACACTACCTGTCCTTTTGGGACCTCTAGCCTCACACACACACACACACACACACACACACACACACACACACACACACACACACACACACACACACACACACACACACACACACACACACACACACACACACACACACACACACACACACACACACTCCTCATCTAATTTCTCTTCCCCTCACGGCTCCAACACACACAGCGCAGCTCAAACTCCCCAATACGCAGTGCTGTATTTGCAAGCAGCCGTTTTAGAGAGGTGAGTGCACATTCCTATTAGAAGCATGTACACGTAAGGCACTGAAGACCACTTGCACCAAGCTTTGACGTGTGTGGGCAGAGAGGTGGGGACACACACACACACAGAGAGAGAGAGGTAGTGGTACAGGAGGAGAGGAGGAAAGAGAGTGAAGAGAGAGAGAGTGGTAGAGAGAGAGAGAGAGTGGTAGAGAGAGAGAGAGAGTGGTAGAGAGAGTGAGAGAGAGAGAGAGTGGTAGAGAGAGAGAGAGAGAGTGGTAGAGAGAGTGAAGAGAGAGAGAGTGGGAGAGTTCAATAGTGCTGACATACCTGTAATTATATGGTAGTCCCTCTGACACAAATACTGAGTCATCACACTGTAATGTTTATACTTCTGTTGACACACACACACACACACACACCTCCACCTCTGTGAATACTCACACACACAAAGTTCTCTCTCCATCTCTGTCACTCTGTCCCTCTGTCACTCTCATTCACACACACACACACACACACACACACACACACACACACACACACACACACACACACACACACACACACACACACACACACACACACACACACACATATACAGGCAGACAATTAAAGTGTGGCACAATGAAGGAGAGGAGAGGGTGCAGGAGGAGGGAGGGGTTAGGGGAAAATTAAAGTCTCTCATTATTCAAATCAGCGCAGAGGAAAAGAACCTCGTGCCGCTCCCCTCGTTAATCTGTCGGCAGCCTTCCCCCTCTCCCTCCTCCCTATCCTTCTCTTCCGATCTGTCACTCTCTCTCTCTGTTGTGCTCCGCTCCGCTCTGCTCGTTCTCTCTCTCGCCCCCTCTCTCGTTCTCTCCCCCGCGCCGTCGCTCGCTCTCAAATTACATCGCCGCTCCTCCGTCACTTCTCATCTCCGGCGCCCGTTGCCGAGGCGTGTTGCCGGGGGGAGGACAGGGCGGCCGGTAAATGCTTTCCCACAGTGCACCACCCAGCCAGCTCACTCATCTCCTGTCAGTGTTACACGTTTTTTCTGGTCCCGAGACGATCTGTGTGGCTATCGACTATTAGAGCTGCAAACAAGGGAAGGAGAGATAGAGGAAGGAAGCACAAGTTATGAAAAGACAGAGAGAGGGATAAAGGAAGAGAGAGATGGAGAGAGAGATGGAGAGCGAGAGATGGAGAGAGAGAGATTGAGAGAGAGAGAGGGCGAGAGAGATGGAGAGAGAGAGATTGAGAGAGATGAAGAGAGAGAGATGGGGAGAGAGAGATGCAGGGGCGAAAATCTGATATCAACTTTGGAAGGGACAATTACATGACATTTTCTCAAGAGCAATTCCTGAGGGGGACACCAAAAGTAGTGCTGTAACACATAGCCTACATTGTAATATGGTAAATGTATATTGAGGAACCAAAGAAATAAGGTGTTTGCCGTACTCCTAAGTACCGGTACCCAAAACTACACAACTAATCACAACAGCAATACCATTGCCTTTAACAAATCTTAGTTCAGTCACCAGTTTAAGTTGAGAGTGGGGGTATCCATGGCATTTTCCAATTATGTTCCTATTTTACAAGTAAAAAAAATGGAGAACCTTTCATAATGTTGCCAAACAAAGACTCAACAAACTTACCTGAGACTCCCTGTCTCTGCCAGTCTGTCCCTGCATATCTGTCCCCAACTCTGCTGTCTGTGTGCCATCTGTTGCCTGCTCTGCCTAATGACATCATTGTGAAACATTTCCATAAGAATTTCATTTCTTTCTTATGAACATTTTATCAACTAGTCTTTGAGATATTAGGCTACTAGGGTTCTTACTTTGCGTTTTGGTGTACTGAAAAATACTCAGATGTCCATCTTTTATTTTTCTGCCATTTTTCTACCTGGCTGGCTACACACACACACAGTGTGTAGGTTATTTACAGTAGGAGATGGCCTTCTATCATCTTATCTTTTATCATTCTATTTGGGCTTCGATCTAAAAGGTAGCTAGCAAATGTGAAACGGATTAAAATGACAAGAGTTGACAGCTGTATGAGTTCCCCATTTACACAACATATGCTGCAACCTTTTGTAATTTTAATAGTTTGTTTCATATTGGCTGGCTTCCAACAATAGCTGAATTTGGAAAGCTAGCGAGCACCAATTCCGTTTCAGTGGTGTTTGCTATAATCTTTGCTACCCAGGTTAAATAAAGGTGAAATAAAATAAATAAAAGTTCCCTTGCGACAATTTAGCTTTTGCAACGAGACCATTAAATATATTTAAGACAATGGTAGAAG
>NW_021823091.1:0-50000 GCF_901001165.1 Salmo trutta | reverse complement strand
GTGTTGCTTTTAGACAGTAGATCTAACTTACTAGGCAAACTAGGGCTACAGATCTAATTATATTTAATACAATTTTGAACTTTGTATGTCGCTTTTCAACAGGAATCTCAAAGTGCATTAAAAGTAAAACAACAACAAACAAACCAAAATGTAAATGATGAAGATTTAAAGTCTCAGTTGGCTTGAGAAGAAGTGCAGGTTTGGAAAGGCATGGAGGTTCAGTGGAGGGGGCATTGATGGGACAGCCAATGAGAAACAAAGACAGTCTGAAACAGCCCATCACACCTGCTTCTCTGAATAGTCAGTCACTCCATTGGAGACGCTGGCTCTGGTCCCTCCGTAGCCAGGAATGCAGCACCCACCTGGGTGATACCACGGCTCCTGAGCAGTCCCTGACCTTCCTCTGGACACAGCATGCAGTCCTTGGTGTAATAGTTCCAAACAGATTATTTGAATCCAAACAGCCAACCAGCTACCTATCCTTTCAAGCCAAAATAGTTTCATCATGATTCGCAACTCTTGAGAGTCGAAGACCACCGGATATAGTGATCAAACCAAAAGCCAACCCCCCCAAGAAATATATCTTTACAGAGCGCTTTGCCCTCGGCTACCTCACAGTGCCATGGCAACCACACACCACAGTCAGGGTTCATTCTGTCTATGAGGTTCTTCTAATTTTGAAGCTTGTAAAAAAGCATGCAGTGTTTGGCCTAGTCTTGCCTGGCGTGGGGTGATGTACTGTAGGAGATTTCTAGAGGATGTGCTTACAAGAGTTGAACAGGGAGTCTGGTACTCTGGTTGGTGTTGTATGTATGTTTTATGTGTTGTGTATGTGTGTTCATATAACTCTGGCCTCACACAGTAGACAGTGTGTTTAGTCTGGATAGTCAATGGTGCTCATTAATAAAACGTTCTCTAATGTTGAGCCGTATAGCAGTAGCCATTAGCTCGTGACTGGGAGCAGGTGAACATATGGTCTGGGCTTTATAGCAGTAGCCATTAGCTCTGTGAAGACTGTGAGCAGGGTGAACATATGGTCTGGGGCTGTATAGCAGTAGCCATTAGCTCTGTGACTGCTTGTCAGATGGGACATCATATGGGTACCAGGATGAGGGCCCAAAGCGATAGCAGGGTCCTTACGGTGACATCGGCTTTGGGTAAACACGCACAGCATACACAAAGAAAGCAGTCTGGACATAGTGGAGGACAGTTGGTTAAATTCCATTTCAATACCATTACGTCCATTCAGTTGCTCATTAAAATATGAAGCAGCATTTGAAGAATTGAGTGTAGTGTAATGAATCAACAATAAATCAATAATCATTACATTCTAAAAAGGAATGGACTTTTTCTAATCAAGATTTCACTCCAGTCTCTCCCTGAGTTTTTAAAATATAGACTAGAAATAGGAAGTGGACTAATAGTGCATCTCTAGGAGCGACCATTATGTACAATTTCACCAACTCAGTGAGATTGTTGTGGTTGTTTGGGTTTCTGATCGGAGGTTCTGTTCATCTATCAATCTGCACTCTCTACTGCTCTTCTACTGCCTCTTCTACTGCCTCTTCTACTGCCTCTTCTACTGCCTCTTCTACTGCACTCTTCTACTGCTCTTCTACTGCCTCTTCTACTGCTCTTCACTGCCTCTTCTACTGCCTCTTCTTCTGCCTCTTCTACTGGCCTCTCTCTACTGCCTCTTCTACTGCACTCTTCTACTGCCTCTTCTACTGCCTCTTCTACTGCACTCTTCTACTGCCCTCTTCTACTGCCTCTTCTACTGCCTGCTGCTGCTTTTGCATGTTAATTTAGAGTTGGGATTTAACATGCTTTTCTCTCTCCTCTTCTTCTCCCTCCTCTGCTTTACTCTCCTCTCCTTTACTCGCCCTCTCCCATACCTGCTCCTCCCCTCCTTCCTACCTCTTCTGCCCTACCTGCTCCCTCCCCTCCTTCCTACCTCTTCTCCCCTACCTAGCTCCCTCCCCTCCTCTCCCCAACCTGCTCCTCCCCTCCTCTCCCCAACCTGCTCCCTCCCCTCCCTCCTACCTCATCTCCCCACCTGCTCCTTCCCCCTCCCTCCCCTACCTACTCTCTCCCCTCCTCTCCCCCTACCTACTCCCCCCTCTCCCCTACCTGCTCCCTCCTCTCCTCTCCCCTACCTGCTCCCTCCCCTCCCTCTCCCCAACCTGCTCCCCTCCCCTCCTCTCCCAACCTGCTCCCTCCCCTCCCTCCACCTCCTCTCCCTACCTGCTCCTTCCCCTCCTCTCCCCTACCTGCTCACTATCCCCTCCTCTCCCCTTACCTACTCCCCCCTCTCCCCTACCTGCTCCCTCCTTTCCTCTCCCCTACCTGCTCCCTCCCTCCTCTCCCCAACCTGCTCCCTCCCCCTCCCCTCCCTCCTACCTGCTCCCTCCTCTTCCCTACCTGCTTCACATCCCCTCCTCTCCCCCTACCTACTCCCCCCCTCTCCTTTCCTCTCCTCTCCTCTCCTCTCCTCTCCTCTCCTCTCCTCCCCCTGCCATAGCCCCATTGCTTTGTGGGCTGACTTATGTAACTCCTGCCGGCTACAGCTTTGTTCCTCCCTCCTCCGCTCCTTTCTGGTCAGGTACCACGTCTCCTTATTCCTACTCTTTTCATTGTGGGGCTCTGAATACTTAGCATGCGTAGTGAGTCTAGTCTAGTCCCAGATCAGTTATCACTGCCTCCATCGTCTCTCCCAGCCTTCCATCTCACCTCGCTCCCTCCATCTTGCTGGAAATGTTTGTGTGTGTGTGTTGTGTGTGTGTGTGTGTGGTGTGTGTTGTGTGTGTGTGTGTGTGTGCAGGGGGGTCAGGGGTTCTATGTGGGTATATGCATCTCTGTGGGTATATGTGTGTTGTGTACATGCCTGCGTGCTATTTGTTACACTCTGTATGTGTGTGTTGCAATCATAGTGTTTATTCATATGTGTGTGTTAGCATCAAGATGTTGACATGTGACAAGACAATGAGGCGAGCCAATAGACTGACCGTGACTGGGTCATCATATCACACCCCAGTGACCCTGAATGACACCTCTGCAGACCAATCAAAATGCCCTATTTAAGCTGTCAGGCCAGTGAAGCATTTTTCCACAGCTGCAGTAGTATTACAGTCCAAACCTGCCATGTACCCTGCAGAGCTAACCAGCTCCAGTTCCATATCTGTCTTTTCCCATTGTTATCTTACTGTGTGCATGACTGCAGCTCATAGACAGACAGACAGACAGGTATTTCAGCAAGGTATTTCACATCAGCGGCAGACAGAGGTTGTCTGGCACGCTCTCTCACACATGCCAACTTTGTCTCAGAGCATTTCGTTATATTTTCTACGTAGATCCGAGACGCTCCAATTAGTATGCTATGTTACATTTCGTATGGTATGTATTCATTTGTGGATGTCCATCATCCATTTCGTATGATATGTTACAAATTACAATTTGTATCATACAGTATGTTATGAATTTGCAAAATAACAATATGTTTACGAATTTGAAAACATATGATGTTATGAATTCCAATTTGTTGTGGCTACGTTGGCTAGGTGGCTAATTCTAATGTTAGCTCGCTGGCTAACTTTAGCTAGGGATTAGGGTTAAGGTTAGGGTTAAGATAAGGAGTTAGGTTAAAGGGTTAAGGTTAGGGTTAGGGGAAAGGGTTAGCTCACATGCTAATTACTGTAGTTGCAAAGTAGCAAAACATTAGTAAGTAGTTAAAATGTTGCTATTTAGCTCAAACTGTAAAGTTGTTTATGATGAGATTCGAACACGCAACCTTTGGGTCGCGTTATAGTCTGTGTAGCCTACAAACTTACACAAAACTGTTCTAACTACTGCATTCCCTGTCTTAGTAATCATAAGCACAATTTAACGCTATTTTTTTAGGAGGGAGTATGCTGCATGCAGCTATTTACGTTTTACACAAATACACTACATCACCAAAAGTATGTGGAAACCTGCTCATCGAACTTCTCATCCCAAAATCATGGGCATCAATATGGGGGTTGGTCCCCCCTTTGCTGCTATAACAGCCTCCATTCTTCTGGAAAGGCTTCCACTAGATGTTGGAACATTGCTGCAGGGACTTGCTTCCATTCAGCATTAGTGATGTCGGGCACTGATGTTGGGTGATTAAGCTTGGCTTCCAGTCGGCGTTCCGATTCATCCCAAAGTTGTTCAGTGGGGTTGAGTCCAGGGTTCTGTGCAGGCCAGTCAAGTTCTACCGCACCGATCTCAACAAACCCTTTCTGTATGGACCTAACTTTGTACATGTTGAAAAAGGAAAGGACCTGCCTCAAACTGTTGCCACAAAGTTGGAAGCACAGAATTATCAACAATTGTCATTGTATGCGTAGCGTTAAGATTTCCCTTCACTGGAACCATTATTCCTCCTCCACCAAACTTTACAGTTGGCACTATGCTTTCGGGCGGTTAGCGTTCTCCCTGGCATCTACCAAACCCAGATTTATCCCTCAGACTGCCAGATAATGAAAAGTAATTAATCACTCCAGAGAATGCTTCTCCAGGAATCCAATGGTGGCGAGGCTTTTACACCACACCCGCCGATGCTTGGCATTGTACATGGTGATGTTAGGTTTGTGTGAGGCTGGCTCAGCCAGTAACCCATTTCATGAAGCTCCGACGAACAGTTATTGTGCTGACGTTGCTTCCAGAGGCAGTTTGGGACTTGGTAATAAGTGTTGCAACCGAGGAGAGATTAATTTTAACTATGTTACACGCTTCAGCACTCGGCGGTCCCGTTCTGTGATCTTGGATGTGGCCTATGACTTCGCGGCTTAGCCATTGTTGCTCCTAGGACATTTCCACTTCACAAGTAACATCACTTACAGTTGACTGGGGCAGGTCTAGCAGGGCAGAAGAATTGACGAAACTGAACGTGTTGGAAAGGTGGCATCCTATGACAGTGCCACATTGAAAGTCACTGAGTTCTTCAGTAAAGCCATTCTACTGCCAATGTTTGTTTGGAGATTGCATGGCTGTGTGCTCGATTTTATACACCTGTCAGCAACGGGTGTGGCTGAAATAGGCCCGAATCCACTAATTTGAAGGGGTGTCCATATACTTTTGGATATATAGTCTACATCAGTGGCGGTTCGGTGCCTTTTAGATGAGGGACATGTCCTTATTTCTATACAGCATATTGGATGACAGTCATTCATATTCCATTCACCCAGTTCAATGTAACATTGATAGGTTAAGAACTACTACATGATACTACAATATCCCTATACCCATCATGAGGTTACTACAAACCTAGCGTATGAATGAAAGTTTACAGCGTAGATGCACACATGTTGAGAGTAAAATTTGAGGTGACAGACAGTGACACATTCAAAACCGCCTTGCAAACTCTTGCATGCATCTAGCTGAGCTAGGGTGTAATCATTAGTCTAACTGTTGCAAATTAGAGTTTCTATTGGACAAATCCAGGTATGTTTATCCCTGTTTAGTTCCGTTTGCTTATGTTTAAGAAAAGTTTTACAACAGAATCGGCGGAATGAATACACCCCTGATCACACGTAAACACAGATCACTTTCATAGCAGCCACGTTGTATTCCTTCTCGCATCTATGCGCTCTCCTCCTCTCACCTCTTCCCTTCACTTGTGGAAATTCCACAAATAAACTTTTAATGAGGCCACACCTGTTAATTGAAATGCATTCCAGTTGACTACCTCATGAAACTAGTTGAGAGAATGCCAAGAGTGTGCAAAGATGTCATCAAGGCAAAAGGTGGCTACTTTGAAGAATCTAAAATATATTTAGATTTAAAACTTTTTTGGTTACTACATGATTCCATGTGTTATTTCATAGTTTTGATGTCTTCACTATTATTCTACAATGTAGAAAATAGTACAAATAAAGAAAAAACCCTTGAATGAGTCGGTGTGTCCAGACTTCAGGCTGCAGGTGTTTTTTTCCAGCTGTTCAGAAATATGAGGCAGAGACATCATAAGGGGTTCAGAAGAGAGGAGTAAAGATCGAAACATGAAGGGAGGGCGAGAGTGAGCAGCATCTCTGTTAGAATAAAGAATGGTGTGCTTAAATTAACACACACGCAGAACGGGATCTGGATCCTTGGCTTGAAGGAAGAGGTTTCTGGAGGGGCGGATTTTTTTTATAGTCTATAATCTGTTAAAGATAAAGTAGTCTTTGGTCTGTAAAGATAACATAGTCTTTGGTCTGTTAAAGATAACATAGTCTATGGTCTGTTAAAGATAACATAGTCTTTGGTCTGTTAAAGATAACATAGTCTTTGGTCTGTTAAAGATAACATCGTCTGTGGTCTGTTAAAGATAACATAGTCTATGGTCTGTTAAAGATTCTATGGTCTGTTAAAGATAACATAGTCTTTGGTCTGTTAAAGATAACATCGTCTGTGGTCTGTTAAAGATAACATAGTCTATGGTCTGTTAAAGATTCTAGGTCTGTTAAAGATAACATAGTCTTTGGTCTGTTAAAGATAACATAGTCTTTGGTCTGTTAAAGATAACATAGTCTTTGGTCTGTTAAGATAACATAGTCTTTGGTCTGTTAAAGATAACATAGTCTTTGGTCTGTTAAACATAACATAGTCTTTGGTCTGTTAAAGATAACATAGTCTATGGTCTGTTAAAGATTCTATGGTCTGTTAAAGATAACATAGTCTATGGTCTGTTAAAGATAACATAGTCTTTGGTCTGTTAAAGATAACAGTCTTTGGTCTGTTAAAGATTCTATGGTCTGTTAAAGATAACAGTCTTTGGTCTGTTAAAGATTCTATGGTCTGTTAAAGATAACATAGTCTTTGGTCTGTTAAAGATAACATAGTCTGTGGTCTGTTAAAGATAACATAGTCTTTGGTCTGTTAAAGATAACATAGTCTTTGGTCTGTTAAACATAACATAGTCTTTGGTCTGTTAAAGATAACATAGTCTATGGTCTGTTAAAGATTCTATGGTCTGTTAAAGATAACATAGTCTATGGTCTGTTAAAGATAACATAGTCTTTGGTCTGTTAAAGATAACAGTCTTGGTCTGTTAAAGATTCTATTGTCTGTTAAAGATAACATAGTCTTGGTCTGTTAAAGATAACATAGTCTTTGGTCTGTTAAAGATAACATAGTCTGTGGTCTGTTAAAGATAACATAGTCTTTGGTCTGTTAAAGATAACATAGTCTTTGGTCTGTTAAGATAACCTAGTCTTTGGTCGTTAAAGATAACCCTAGTCTTTGGTCTGTTAAAGATAACCTAGTCTTTGGTCTGTTAAAGATAACCTAGTCTTGGTCTGTTAAAGATAACCTGGTCTGTGGTCTGTTAAAGATAACCTAGTCTTTGGTCTGTTAAAGATAACCTAGTCTGTGGTCTGTTGAAGATACATAGTCTTGGTCTGTGAAGATAACATAGTCTTTGGTCTGTTAAAGATAACATAGTCTTTGGTCTGTAAAGATAACATAGTCTTTGGTCTGTTAAAGATAACATAGTCTATGGTCTGTTAAAGATTCTATGGTCTGTTAAAGATAACATAGTCTATGGTCTGTTAAAGATAACATAGTCTTTGGTCTGTTAAAGATAACAGTCTTTGGTCTGTTAAAGATTCTATGGTCTGTTAAAGATAACATAGTCTTTGGTCTGTTAAAGATAACATAGTCTGTGGTCTGTTAAAGATAACATGGTCTGTTAAAGATAACATAGTCTTTGGTCTGTTAAAGATAACATAGTCTTTGGTCTGTTAAAGATAACCTAGTCTGTGGTCTGTTAAAGATAACATAGTCTATGGTCTGTTAAAGATTCTATGGTCTGTTAAAGATAACATAGTCTATGGTCTGTTAAAGATTCTATGGTCTGTTAAAGATAACATAGTCTATGGTCTGTTAAAGATAACATAGTCTTTGGTCTGTTAAAGATAACAGTCTTTGGTCTGTTAAAGATTCTATGGTCTGTTAAAGATAACATAGTCTTTGGTCTGTTAAAGATAACATAGTCTGTGGTCTGTTAAAGATAACATGGTCTGTTAAAGATAACATAGTCTTTGGTCTGTTAAAGATAACCTAGTCTGTGGTCTGTTAAAGATAACATAGTCTATGGTCTGTTAAAGATTCTATGGTCTGTTAAAGATACATAGTCTTTGGTCTGTTAAAGATAACATAGTCTTTGGTCTGTTAAAGATAACATAGTCTTGGTCTGTTAAAGATAACATAGTCTTTGGTCTGTTAAAGATAACATAGTCTTTGGTCTGTTAAACATAACATAGTCTTTGGTCTGTTAAAGATAACATAGTCTATGGTCTGTTTAAAGATTCTATGGTCTTTAAAGATAACATAGTCTATGGTCTGTTAAAGATAACATAGTCTTTGGTCTGTTAAAGATAACAGTCTTTGGTCTGTTAAAGATTCTATGGTCTGTTAAAGATAACATAGTCTTTGGTCTGTTAAAGATAACATAGTCTGTGGTTCTGTTAAAGATAACATAGTCTGTGGTCTGTTAAAGATAAACATAGTCTGTGGTCTGTTTAAGATAACATAGTCTTTGGTCTGTTAAAGATAACATAGTCTTTGGTCTGTTAAAGATACACATAGTCTATGGTCTGTTAAAGATAACATAGTCTTTGGTCTGTTAAAGATAACATAGTCTGTGGTCTGTTAAAGATAACATAGTCTTTGGTCTGTTAAAGATAACAGTCTTTGGTCTGTTAAAGATTCTATTGTCTGTTAAAGATAACATAGGTCTTTGGTCTGTTAAAGATAACATAGTCTGTGGTCTGTTAAAGATAACATAGTCTGTGGTCTGTTAAAGATAACATAGTCTTTGGTCTGTTAAAGATAACATAGTCTTTGGTCTGTTAAAGATAACCTAGTCTTTGGTCTGTTAAAGATAACCTAGTCTTTGGTCTGTTAAAGATAACCTAGTCTTTGGTCTGTTAAAGATAACCTAGTCTTTGGTCTGTTAAAGATAACCTAGTCTGTGGTCTGTTAAAGATAACCTAGTCTTTGGTCTGTTAAAGATAACCTAGTCTGTGGTCTGTTGAAGATAACATAGTCTTTGGTCTGTTAAAGATAACATAGTCTTTGGTCTGTTAAAGATAACATAGTCTTTGGTCTGTTAAAGATAACATAGTCTGTGGTCTGTTAAAGATAGCATAGTCTGTGGTCTGTAGAAGATAATTGATCATCCAATAAGATACAGTCTATGGTCTGTTAAAGATAACAGTCTATGGTCTGTTAAAGATAACGTAGCATCCAAGTAGAGACAGATTGGAGGAACCTTTTAGTGTTCCTCCCTTCAAACGCTCTGGTTTATAATTAACCCAGCCACCCGTATGAGTGTGGATTACGCTGTTGACACAATCAAGCCCACAATCAAAACAGACACTTCATTTGGACGGCATGTGCCCCGGCTTTGAACAAATCATTCCTTTAAATGGGGCTTGGATGAGAGAGAGAAGAGAGTGATGCGATTATGCACGCCTCCACATCTCTCTCTAGACTGTGTCTGTCTGGGGTGAAAGAGAGGATAACATCCATGTGTGTGAGAGAAAGGGAGACAGACAGAGAGAGAAATAGAGAGCGAGAAAGAGAGGGAGAGCGAGAGAGGAGTAGAGAGAGAGAAATAGACAGAGCGAGAGAGAGGGAGAGCGAGACAGGGGTAGAGAGAGAGAAATAGACAGAGAGAGAGACAGAAAGGGGAGAGAGAAAGATGGGTGGAGAGACGGAGAGGAAGGGGAGAGAGAAAGATGGGTGGAGAGAGAAAGAGAAGGGAGAGAGAGAGAGAAAGAAAGGGAGAGAGAGAAGGGTGAATAAAGACATTTCAAATGTCATGTTATGGACAAAAGGGAAAATAAATAAACATTAAATGTTGGTTGTATTTACAATGGTGTTTGTTCTTCACTGGTTGCCCTTTTCTTGAGGCAACAGGTCACAAATCTTGCTGCTGTGATGGCACACTGTGGTATTTCACCCAGTAGATATGGGAGGTGTATGGGTCTGTATAATCTGAGGGGAAATATGTCTCTCTAATATGGTCATACATTTGGCAGGAGGTTAGAAGGTTCAGCTCAGTTTCCACCTCATTTTGTGGGGAGTGAGCACATAGCCGGTCTTCTCTTGAGCGCCAGGTCTGCCTATGGTGGCCTTTCTCAATAGCAAAGCTATGCTCACTGAGTCTGTACATAGTCAAAGCTTTCCTTAAGTTTGGGTCAGTCACAGTGGTCAGGTATTCTGCCACTGTATACTCTCTGTTTAGGGACAAATAGCAATCTAGTTTGCTCTGTTTTTTTGTTAATTCTTTCCAATGTGTCAAGTAATGATCTTTTTGTTTTCTCATGATTTGGTTGGGTCTAATTGCGTTGCTGTCCTGAGGCTCTGTGGGGTCTGTTTGTGTTTGTGAACAGAGCCCCAGGACCAGCTTGCTTAGGGGACTCTTCTCCAGGTTCATCTCTCTGTAGGTGATGGCTTTGTTATGGAAGGTTTGGGAATCGCTTCCTTTTAGGTGGTTGTAGAATTGAACGGCTCTTTTCTGGATTTTGATAATTAGCGGGTATCGGCCTAATTCTGCTCTGCATGCATTATTTGGTCTCTTATTTGCATACAGTCATTATTTGCATACAGTCTCAATTTGGTGTTTGTCACATTTTGCAAATACTTGGTTGGTGAGCGGACCCCAGACCTCACAACCATAAGGGCAATGGGTTCTATAACTGATTCAAGTATTTTTAGCCAGATCCCAATTGGTATGTCGAATTTTATGTTCCTTTGAAGGCATAGAAGGCCCTTCTTGCCTTGTCTCTCAGATCGTTCACAACTTTGTGGAAGTTACCTGTGGTGCTGATGTTTAGGCCAAGGTATGTATCGTTTTTTGTGTGCTTTAGGACAACGGTGTCTAGATGGAATTTGTATTCGTGGTCCTGGCACCTGGACCTTTTTTGGAACACTGTTATTTTTGTTTTACTGAGACTTACTGTCAGGGCCCAGGTCTGACAGAATCTGTGCAGAAGATCAAGGTGCTGCTGCAGGCCCTCCTTGGTTGGTGACAGAAGCACCAGATCATCAGCAAACAGTAGACATTTGACTTCAGATTCTAGTTGGGTGAGTCCGGGTGATGCAGACTTCTAGTGCCCTTTCCAATTCTCTCTCTCTTTTTGCCCCCCTCTCTCCACAGTGTTCACCCCTAAGGTGATGGGTGTGGCGATAGCCCGCTATGACTTCAGCTCCAGGGACACCAGAGAGCTGTCTCTACAGGAGGGAGACGTAGTGAAGATCTACACCAAGTCAGGAGCCAATGGCTGGTGGAGGGGAGAGGTCAGCGGCAGGGTGAGTGCCCCCCCGCCCCCCAGACGCCAATCAGTTTCTTCAGTCAATCACCTGTCTGTTATATTCCTGTTGAGTCAGGGAGAGAGACTCACATACAAAACAACACACAAAACGTACAGTAACACCTGATTCTCTTTACAGTGGGATAGATGGGGTGGTGTTATCTAGTAACGCCTGATTCTCTTTACAGGGGGATAGATGGGGTGGTGTTATCTAGTAACGCCTGATTCTCTTTACAGGGGGCTAGTACAGGTTATCTGGTTAACATGCTAACAGTCAGGTGGATGAATGCTCACCTGATGCAAGCATCTGTAACAACAGTCCACACAACCCACACACCCATTACCCCCATACACACTACTCCCCCTTTCATTTCTCATTGCCTTTCTTATTTTTTTCCGCAGGTGGGCTGGTTTCCATCTACCTATGTGGAGGAAGGAGAGGAGTGAGTCATGGAGAAAAACACAATGAAATGAAAGAAAAAGGAAATACAGAGAGACTGAGAGACCGACAGAGTGAACCGGTTGGCTGTTAGGCCTGAACTGGACATTCTATGGTTTATCTGACTGCTAGCTGAGAACTTGACATTCTATGGTTGACCCTCCTATTGGCTGTTGCCTCAATAACGACCCAGAATCCTCCTGGGAGAATAGAGGGTTCCTAGATGGAATAGTGACTGGTTCTCTCTGGTCTGCCTCTTCAACCAGACTAGTGACTGGTTCTCTATGGTCTGCCACATCAACAGACTAGCAGCTTGGCTGTCAGCATGGGAAGGACCTTTGCCAGAACGCAGATCCCTACTTCCCTCCATCCCTCTCTCCCTCACTTCCACCTCTCTCCCCTAACTCAGCTACTGCAGGTTGTCTCTTAAATGCCGCCCATCCAATCCATCATCCGCACCACTCAGGATAAGCTAAGACTGTCTAAGGGAAAGAGAAAAGAGAGAGCGAAAGAAGAGACTGAGAGAGGAGGGGATTTGCCACCAACCGCAGGGCTTCGTCTGTCCTGACCTTGCCTGTGTTGCTCTGTTCCACTTACCTTGGGTGATTATTGATGACTTGATGCAGCGGCATCCCCATTCACTCACACACACACACACAAACACACACCACGGCTGGAAACGCTGTCATGAAACACCTCCCAAACCCATCCCCACAGATTACATAACTGAACACAACACACACACACCCACTTCTCCCCATACAAACCTCCCTGTGTTGGGTTGTCTTTGCTGTTAGCCGCCCCATGTTCTCATCTCTCCAGCTGTTACAGCAGGCTGGGTACGGGGCTTGTTGCGGTGTGCACCCCGGAGGGCATGAAGCTTGGCCCAGTGATGTACTGGGCTGTACGAACCACCAACCACACTCATTAGCGCCTTAACCGTCAGATGCTAAGCAGTTGCCATACAGCATTGATATAACCGGTCAGGATGCTCTCGATGGTGCAGTTATAGAACTTTGTTGAGGGTCCTGGTTACCCTGCCAATCTTTTCAGTCTCTTGAGGGGGGTAAAGGCATTGTCATGCTCTCCTCACGGCATTCTTGCTGTGTTTGGACCATGATAGTTTGTTGGTGATGTGGACAACAAGGAACTTGAAACTCTCAACACCCGCTCCACTACAACCCCGTCAATGTGAAGGGGGGCCTGTTTTGGCCACGCCTTTTCCTGTTGTCCACAATCAGCTCCTTTGTCTTGCTCACATTGAGGGAGAGGTTGTTGTCCTGGCACCCACACTGACAGGTCTCTGACCTCGTCCCTATAGGCTGTCATCATCGTTGTTGGTGATCAGGCCTACCACTGTTGTGTCATCAGCAAACGTAATGATGGTGTTGGGAGTCGTGCTTGTCCATGCAGTCGTGGGTGAACAGGGATTACGTGGCAGATGTGTTGCTGCCTACCCTGACCAACTGGGGACGGCCCGTCAGGAAGACCAGGATCCATTTGCAGAGGCAGGTGTTTAGGGGAGTCCCAGGGTCCTTAGCTTAGTGATGGTTTTGAGGTGGCACTCTTTCTCCGTATTTCTCTCCCTCTCACTCTCTTTCTCTACCCCTCCTACCCTCTCCCCTGAAAGGGGGTTTCCAGTAGACATTCCAAGCAGTGCCTTCTTTCCTTGTTAATCCTCTAATGAGAGGGATTTAGCAACATTTGAGGGAATAATAACTTTACAGACGCTCAAATACCCACTCAGACAGGCAGATCAGGCAGTATAATATTATCATGCAGTAGTTACCACAGACAAGAATGGGATTAATGTGAGAAGAATGGGATTAATGTGAGAAGAATGGGATTAATGTGAGAAGAATGGGATTAATGTTAGAAGAATGGGATTAATGTGAGAAGAATGGGATTAATGTGAGAAGAATGGGATTAATGTGAGAAGAATGGGATTAATGTGAGAAGAATGGGATTAATGTGAGAAGAATGGGATTAAGTGAGAAGAATGGGATTAATGTGAGAAGAATGGGATTAATGTGAGAAGAATGGATTAATGTGAGAAGAATGCACTGTCACCAGGACCTGTTTCGCCATGTCTGAATCTCCCTGACCTTGATTGATACGGCTGTCAACGCCTCAATGTGTTGATAAAAGTTATGTACGGTAGTCGTCACCACTTCAACGTCTGGGAGGTGGTTAACCACTGGGAGGAGAGCGGCTGGCAAGACACACACACACACACACACACACACACACACGGCAACAGCCATATCCAGAGATGCTCCATAATATAATATGACATGATTATAAAGTACATACGTCATGTATATATTATTATAAAGATTATATTGGGCAACAAAACATATGAAATCATCAGGGTTATAACTATAATGAAGAGGTTCCCATGTCCCGTGGGTCGTATTCATTAGGCACAAAACGGAAGAAATCTGAACTGAAACAGGATGGGACTACCTAAACTTTTCCAATATGAAATGCTCCTTTTCGGGTTTTTTTCAGTTGCATAATGTTTTGCTACGGTGTGCACTAATGAATACAACTCTGCTGTCTTCCTGTGGTTCTTTTGTGTGTTGATGCTGGTCATTGAGGCACAAAATGGATTATGATGTGAATCTGGTCCTTGGAATGCTGGGAAATGTAGTGTTTTACCATACTGTATGTCTCAATGGAAAGTAGTGTTTGAACTGTAATAAGGAATCAGTGGAGTGAGAACTGTTAGGTTTAAAGTGTTATCCTCTGTGCTGATCTGAACTGTTTCCCACCCCAATGGCATTAATCATGCTTTTATTAGGCAGCTCATGTTCCAGCATAACTAATGTTTTTTTCTTTGTTGATGTGCAAGCCATCTGGATAATGTCTTGATATGATGAAATGTGTAAAAGAAGAGATGTGTTCTATTATACCTGTTTATTTTGGAATTATACTGATGGAATATAATGGGTGTGTGTGTTTCATTGTAAAAATGACCCCATCCCATCCACCCACCCCATACTCTACTGTGTTTTACCTGCAGTGCAGGTTAGCCACCACCAGAGAGCAGCAGCATAAACACATCTCTCTCTCCACCTCTTCCTCTACCTGTCACTCCTCTACCTCATCCTCTACCTGTCTCTCCTCCACCTCTTTTCTCTGCCTGTCTCTCCTCCACCTCTTCCTCTGCCTGTCTCTCCTCCACACTCAATCCGCTACCTGTCTCCTCTCCACCTCTTTCTCTGCCTTCTCTCCTCCCCACCTCTTTCTCTGCCTGTCTCTCCTCCACCTCTTCTCTCGCCTGTCTCTCCCTCACCTCTCTCTGCCTGTCTCTCCTCCACCTCTTTCTCTACCTGTCTCTCCTCCACCTCTTTCTCTACCTGTCTCTCCTCCACCTCTTTCTCTGCCTGTCTCTCCTCCACCTCTTTCTCTGCGCTGTCTCTCCTCCACCTCTTCCTCTGCCTGTCTCTCCTCCACCTCGTTCTCTGCCTGTCTCTCCTCCACCTCTTCCTCTGCCTGTCTCTCCTCTACCTCGTTCTCTGCCTGTCACTCCTTTACCTCGTTCTCTACCTGTCTCTCCTCCACCTCTTTCCTCTGCCTGTCTCTCTCCTCTCCTCTCTCTCATCTTATCTCCTGTCCTCCTCCACCTCTTCTCTAATTGTCTCTCCTCCACCTCATTCTCTGCCTGTCTCTCCTCCACCTTGTTCTCTGCCTGTCTCTCCTCCACCTCTTCCTCTGCCTGTCTCTCCTCTCTACCTCATTATCTGCCTGTCTCGTCCTCCACCTCTTCCTCTGCCTGTCTCTCCTCCACCACTCGTTCTCATACCTGTCCCTCCTCCACTCTTTCCTCTGCCTGTCTCTCTCCTCCAGCTCGTTCTCTACCTGTCTCTCCTCCACCTCTTTCTGCCTGCGTGTCTCTCCTCCACCTCTCTTCTCTGCCTGTCTCTCTCCTCCACCTCTTTCTCTGCCTGTCTCTCCTCCACCTTTTCCTCTGCCTGTCCTCTCCCCCCACCTCTTTCTCATGCCTGTCTCTCCTCCACCCTCTTCTCTGCCTGTCCTCTCCCCCACCTCTTTCCTCTGCTTGTCTCGGTCCTTACCTACCTTCATTACTGCCTGTCTCTCCTCCACCTCTTCTCTACCTTCTCTCCTCCACCTCGGCCTTTCACTCCTTTACCTCATTCTCTACCTGTCTTCTCCTCCACCTCTTTCTCTGCCTGTCTCTCCTCACCTCTTTCTCTGCCTGTCTCTCTCTCTTCACCTCATTTACTGCCTGTCTCTCCTCCACCTCTTCCTCTGCCTGTCTCTCCTCCACCTCGTTCTCTACCTGTCTCTCCTCCACCTCTTCCTCTGCCTGTCTCTCCTCCACCTCGTTCTCTACCTGTCCTCTCCTTCCAACCTCTTTCTCTGCGTGTCTCTCCTCCACCTCTTTCCTCTGCCTGTCTCTCCTCCACCTCTTTCTCTGCCTGTCTCTCCTCCACCTTTTCTCTGCCTGTCTCTCCCCCACCTCTTCTCTCTGCCTGTTCTCTCCTCCACCTCTTTCTCTGCCTGTCCTCTCCCCCACCTCTTTCTCTGCTTGTCTCTCCTCTACCTCATTATCTGCCTGTCTCTCCTCCACCTCTTTCTCTACCTGTCTCTCCTCCACCTCTGCCTGTCATCTCCTTTACCTCATTCTCTACCTGTCTCTCCTCCACCTCTTTCTCTGCCTGTCTCTCCTCACCTCTTTCTCTGCTGCTGTCTCTCTTCACCTCTTTCTCTCTGCCTGTCTCTCCCCCACCTCTTTCTCTGCCTGTCTCTCCTCCACCTCTTTCTCTACCTGTCTCTCCCCCACCTCTTTCTCTGCCTGTCTCTCCTCCACCTCTTTCTCTACCTGTCTCTCCCCCCTCGTTCTCTGCCTGTCTCTCCTCCACCTCTTTCTCTACCTGTCTCTCCTCCACCTCTTTCTCTGCCTGTCTGTCCCCCACCTCGTTCTCTGCCTTCTCTCTCCCCCACCTCGTTCTCTGCCTGTCTCTCCTCCACCTCTTTCTCGCCTGTCTCTCCTCCACCTCTTTCTCTGCCTTTCTCCTCCTCACCTCTTTCTCTGCCTGTCTCTCCTTTACCTCGTTCTCTACCTGTCTCTCCTCTCCTCTACCTCTTTCTCTACCTGTCTCTCCACCTCTTTCTCTACCTGTCTCTCTCCTCCACCTCTGCCTGTCACTCCTTTACTTCGTTCTCTACCTGTCTCTCCTCCACCTCTTCCTCTGCCTGTCTCTCCTCTCCTCCACCTCTTTCTCTGCCTGTCTCTCCTCACCTCTTTCTCTGCCTGTCTCTCTCTCTCACCTCTTTCTCTGCCTGTCTCTCCTCACCTCTTTCTCTGCCTGTCTCTCCTCACCTCTTTCTCTGCCTGTCTCACTCCTTCCCTCTTTCTCGCCTATCTCTCTTCACCGCTTTCAACCATGATCTAGCTATTGTCTCTTCCTATAACAGTGTGGACTGGAGTGTTCAAACATCAGGAGATGCTTTAGGCACCATAGACATAACGGAGATAACCTTTCAGGTTGCAACCAGGCTTCCTATGCATGGGATCTATGTATCTACTTACCCTCAGAGAAATAGGAACAGTCTTTCTATGCATGGGATCTAGGTATCTACTTACCCTCAGAGAGATAGGAACAGTCCTTTCTATGCATGGGATCTATGTATCTACTTACCCTCAGAGAAATAGGAACAGTCTTTCTATGCATGGGATCTAGGTATCTACTTACCCTCATAGAAAATAGGAACAGTCTTTCTATGCATGGGATCTATGGATCTACTTACCCTCAGAGAAATAGGAACAGTCTTTCTATGCATGGGATCTAGGGTATCTACTTACCCTCAGAGAGATAGGAACAGTCTTTCTATGCATGGTATCCAGGGATCTACTTACCTCAGAGAGATATGAACAGCCTTTCTAAGCATGGGATCTAGGGTTCACTACTCTCCCTGCTGACAGTAGGGGTTTACACTAGCAGGGCTTCTTCCTTCCCTGTGTGTGTCTTTATCCTCTACCCAGAGAGAACAGAATAAAGCCTCAAGGGTATCAATGATCTGATCTCTACACTATCTTTCCTCACCTAGCACACCCACTACATCCATATTTCTCTGTCTCTCTCGTGTTCCCTGTCTCTCTCTGTCTCTCTTTCTGTCTCTCTCTGTCTCCTTTCTGTCTCTCTCTGGTCTCTCTCTGTCTCGCTCTGTCTCGCTCTGTCTCGCTCTGTCTCGCTCTGTGCTCAATTAGAATGAGGACAAGATCAGGACAAAAGATGTATGCTAGCGCCAGTATAAACGGGGCTAGAGAGTCCTCGATCAACAAAAGAACTGTCTTCTGTCAGTACTGTGTCTCTCAGTTGTGACACTCTGTATAGTGCATTGTTCACCTTGTTGTATACCCATTCCTTCATGAAGCCAAAGATGTATATTATACTGTAGCTATACTTGACATGGTCGAGCAGGGTAGGGAACCTTGTAACCTGGGGTGTTGTAGGTACTGCAGGATTCTGTCCCGACTAGGCACCACACTGAGCCACTTAGTTATTGATCAGTTTCAGTGATAGCCTATATTCAACACACCTGGTCTTCAAGGTCAGTTAAATCGTAAACATGAAAGGCCTGTGGCCCTCCAGGAGCAGGGTTACCCACCCCTGGTCTAGAATCTTAAACACCATGGTAACCTGCCACTGTGGCTAACTAACCCATAGCTGTGCAATCTGAGTCATTGTGTATATCAATCGCAGCGTAGTGCCTGTGTCATACTGTAAATATGTAAATATCACACAATCAACATGTGCATATTGCTTTAAAACAAAAAAATATCATCACAGTGTCTGTCTTTTCTTCTTCTCTCTGATAGCCGCTTACACGTTCCTGTTTTTTAAATTAGCTTCAGCCGAAGCAGGATTCATTATGTCGTCGTTATTGTTGGAAAGGCTCTTGTTTTTTAAGAGAGGTTATTTCACATACAGTAGATTTGAATTTCAGCACTGGAGTGCCGCTCCAGAGTTCCATTTGGCTAATGGTGTGGATCTGAGGAGGTTAAAGGACTAAACAAGGAATATGCTGTTAGCAGGCCAATGACAGGAGGGAAGAGAGAACAGATCATTAGAAAAGAGAAGAGATGGTCATTCTATGGAGATGTATTCAGTTGTGTGTCACAATATAGCATAGTGTAATGCTATTCATTCACCCCCCCATCCCCACCACCAGACCAGGGGTATGAGAGAGGTGTTTCACCCCCCCATCCAGTCACAGACCCGGGGTATGAGAGAGGTGTTTTCCCCCCCCATCCCAGTCACAGACAGGGGTATGAGAGAGGGGTTTCACCCCCCATTCCACCCACAGACAGGGGTATGAGAGAGGGGTTTCATCACCCCCCCCATCCACCCACAGACCAGGGTATGAGAGAGGGGTTTTACCCACAGGACCGGGGAGATCGGAGAGGGTTTCACCCCACCCATAGACCAGGGGTATGAGAGAGGTGTTTCACCCCCCCATCCCACTCAGAGAAGAGGAAAGGTCATCTGCCTTTGGCCTAAAGAGCAGGAACCTGGACATCATCAAATAAATCAGAAATATAGACATAGTCATCCTACAAGAAACATGGTACAAAGGAGACTGACCCACTGATTGCCCTCTAGGTTACAGAGAGCTGGTAGTCCCATCCACCAAACTACCCAGGTGTGAAACAGGGAAGGGACTCAGGGGGTATTCTAATTTGGTATAGAGCAGACCTAACTCACTCTATTAAATTAATCAAAACAGGAACATTTAAATCTGGCTTGAAATAATAAGGAAATGATCTCCACATAGAAAAATGTCCTCCTGTGTGCTACCTATATCCCCCCCACTAGAGTCCCCATACTTTAATGAAGACAGCCTCTCCATCCTGGAGGGGTAAATCAATCATTCCATTCCCAGTGACATGTACTAGTCTGTGGCGACCTAAATGCCAGAAATTGGACAGAAACCTGACACCCTCAGCACACAGGGGACAAACACCTACCTGGAGGTGACAGCATTCCCTCCCCATATGCCCCCCTAGGCACAACTGTGACAACATAACCAACAAAAACGAGTCAAACTCCTGCAGCTCTGTCACAAGCTGGGTATGTACATAGTCAATGGTAGGCATCAAGGGGACTACTATGGTAGGTACACCTATAGCTCTACTCTTGGCAGTAGTACTGTAGACTACTTTTATCACTGACCTCAACCCAGAGTCTCTCAGTGCTTCACAGTCAGTCCACTGACTCCCCTGTCAGATCACAGCAAAATCACAATCTACTTGAACAGAGCATACTCAATCATGAGGCATCAAAGCCAATGAACTGAGTAACATTAAGAAATGCTGTAGCTGGAAGGAAAGTAGTGTGGAAACCTACCAAAAAAACTATTAGGCAACAACAATTCATCCCTTTAGACAACTTCCTGACAAAACATTTTCACTTGTAATAGTAAAGGTGTAAACTTGGCAGTAGAAAGACAAAACAGTATATTGACCTCTCAGCTTGCCCTATCAGATCAAAATCTTTCAACCAGAAAACCGAAGAAAAATGAACAACAATGACAAATGGTTTGATGAAGAATGCAAAAAACCTAAGAAAGAATTGAGAACCTGTCCAACCAAAAACATAGAGACCCAGAAAACCTGAAGCCTACGTCTTCACTTTGGTGAATCACTAAAACAGTACAGACATACAGTATGGAAAAAGGACTGCACGTCAGAAATCAGCTCAATGTAATTGAAGAATCCATAGACTCTAAACACTTCTGGAAAATTGGAAAAAAACTAAACACGAAGAATTATCTATCCAAAATGGAGATGTGTGGGTAAACCCCTTCTCCAATCTTTTTGGCTCTATAACAAAAACAAACAGCAAAAACATATACATGATCAAATGCAAATCTTAGAATCAACTATTAAAAACTATCAGAACCCACTGGATTCCTCAATTGCCTTGAATGAAATACAGGACAAAATAAAACCCTCCAACCCCAAAAAGGCCTGTTGGGTTGATGGTATCCTAAATGAAATGATAAAATATACAGACAAAAAATTACAACTGGCTATACTTAAACTCTTAACATCATCCTCAGCTCTGGCATCTTCCACAGTATTTGGAACCAAGGATTGATCACTCCAATCCATAAAAGTGGAGACAAATTTGACCCCAAATAACTACCTGGGAAATGCGTCAACAGCAACCTTGGGAAAATCCTCAGCATTATCATTAACAGCAGACTCGTAGATTTCCTCAGTGAAACAAGTGTACTGAGCAAATGTCAAATTGTCTTTTTAACCAAATTATCGTACGACAGACCACCGTATTCATCCTGCACACCCTAATTCACCAAAACAAGGGTAAAGTCCTTCTCATGCTTTGTTGATTTCAAAAAAGCCTTTGACTCAATTTGGCATGAGGGTCTGCTATACAAATTGATGGAAGTGGTGTTTGGGGGGAAAAACATACGACATTATTGTAACGAGTGCACTGAGAGTCGGGAAGCAAGTCAGGGAGTGAGTGTTTTAATAAATAAAGGAAACAATGAATACGAAACAAACAACGCACCGACATGAAAACAGAGTCAATAACCCCTGAGGAAAGAACCCAAGGGGAGTGACAGATATAGGGAAGATAATCAAGGATGGTGATGGAATCCAGGTGAGTGTCATGAGGCGCAGGTGCGCGAGACAATGGTAACAGGTTGTGCAGGATAATCAGCAGCCTGATGCTGGAGAGGGAGTATACATGACCATTATAAAATCCATGTACAACAAACAACAAGTGTGCGGTTAAAATTGGCCAAAAAACACACACATTCTTCCCACAGGGCATGGGGTGAGACAGGGATGCAGCTTAAGCCCCACCCTCTTCAACATATATATCAACGAATTGGCGAGGGCACTAGGACAGTCTGCAGCACCCGGCATCACCCTACTAGAATCTGAAGTCAAATGTCTACTGTTTGCTGATGATCTGTGCTTCTGTCACCAACCAAGGAGGGCCTACAGCAGCACCTAGATATTCTGCACAGATTCTGTCAGACCTACTGACAGTAAATCTCAGCAGACAAAAATAATGGTGTTCCAAAAAGATAAAGTCGCCAGGACAACAATACAAATTCCATCTAGACACCGTTTGTAACCTAAAGCACACAAAAAACGATACATACCTCGGCCTAAACATCAGCGCCACAGGTAACTTCCACAAAGTTGTGAACGATCTGAGAGACAAGGCAAGAAGTGCCTTCTATGCCATCAAAAGGAACATAAAATTCAACATACTGTACCAATTGGGATCTGGCTAAAAATACTTGAATCAGTTATAGAACCCATTGCCCTTTATGGTTGTGAGGTCTGGGGGTCCGCTCACCAACCAAGTATTTGCAAAATGTGACAAACACCACATGAGACTTTGCATGCAGAATTCAGCAAAAATGTCCTTTGTGTACAATGGAAAACACCAAATCATGCATGCAGAGCAGAATTAGACTGATACCCGCTAATTATCAAAATCCAGAAAGAGCCGTTAAATTCTCTAACCCCCTAAAAGGAAGCGATTCCCAAACCTTCCATAACAAAGCCATAACCTACAGAGAGATGAACCTGGAGAAGAGTCCCCTAAGCAAGCTGGTCCTGGTGCTCCGTTCACAAACACAAACAGACCCCACAGAGCCCCAGGACAGCAACACAATTAGACCCAACCAAATCATGAGAAAACAAAAAGATAATTACTTGACACATTGGAAAGAATTAACAAAAAAACGGAGGAATCTAGAATGCTATTTTGCCCTAAACAGAGAGTACACAGTGGCAGAATCCCTGAACGCTGTGACTGAGTCAAGCTTAAGGAAAGCTTTGACTATGTACAGACTCAGTGAGCAGAGCCTTGCTATTGAGAAAGGCCACCGTAGGCAGACCTGGCTCTCAAGAGAAGACAGGCTATGTGCACACTGCCCACAAAATGAGGTGGAACTGAGCTGCACTTCCTAACCTCCTGTCAAATGTATAAGCATATTAGAGACACATATTTCCCTCAGATTATACAGACCCATAAACTCCCATATCTACTGGGTGAAATACCACAGTGTGCCATCACAGCAGCAAGATTTGTGACCTGTTGCCACATGAAAAGGGCAACCCCCACACCCCACTGACAGACAGAGGAGGATGGGAGAGGGGTTTCACCCCCACATCCTACTCACAGACAGAGGAGATGGGAGAGGGGTTTCACGGGTCTCCTTCACGAGTTTCCTTCACGGGTCTCCTTCACGGGTCTCCTTCACGAGTTTCCTTCACGGGTCTCCTTCACCTCCTTCATGGGCCCCACTAAGTCTACCATCATGGTTAACATGGTTGGGTTTCCAGAAGCAGATCAGATATAGGTCAATACTACCATACGGGTGTCATCCCAGACTATAATAAATAATAATCAGTTTAATGTGTATGTTACCCATTATGACAACCTTGAACTCCTTGCCATCCAATTGAGACGATAAACCCACGAGTACACCACAGAGTTGGGTAATATCTGCATAAATACAATGTCATTATTAGGTGTTACAGGGTTAACCTAGTTCAAATTAAGCGTATCTTGAGCGATTCTTACTTATAATGAATGTGTACTTATACAGTACACTTCCAATCCTTATTTTAATAGGCTTACAATTGGCACAAATTACTATCTCACAAGTTATTTCCACTGGGCATCATCTCTCTCTTATTCTTCTCCCTCTCTTTGCTCCCTCTATCTCTCTCTCTCTCTCTTTCCTATTCTTTCTACCTCTCTATCTCTTTCTTATTCTCTCTCTCTCCCTCTCTCTCGCTCCCTCTCTCTCTCTCTTTCATATTATTCTTCTCTCTCTCATCTTATTCTCTCTCATCTCTCTCTCTCTCCTTTATCTTATCTCTCTCTCTCTCTCTCTCGCTCTCTCTCTCTCTCTCTCTCTCTCCTCTCTCTCTCTCTCTCTCTCTCTCTCTCTCCACTGACACACACACCCACACACACACACACACACACAACATCAGGGTTGAAGTGACTGGCCCACCACATGAGAGACGTCAGGTGATGCACTCTACACTCCCCCAAAGGCAGAGAGATGATTTTATCTGCCACAGCTCCCTGCCGACACCGCTGACACCGCTGACGGTGTGTGTGTTGTGTGTGTGTGTGTGTGTACTTCCATGCTCTTTGTGTGGGTGTTGAATCACGTAATGTACCCCCATCAACTACACAGATCTTGGTCACCACCATGACAGTTCCGTACAGCACAACACTGTTTAGTATTTATCAACCTTCCTGCCATGACAGTACAAAAGCAGTACCATTAACCTTCCTGCCATGACAGTATAAAAGCAGTACCATTGGGGGTAAAACTACAACGTGTCACTGAGAATATGACATAGCCATTTGTAGCTGGGTTAACAAAGGCCAGGGAGTGTTTATATCCAGCTGATTTTTCATGGAGATGTGCTGAGTGTTTTCGCAGGAGTTCACCTCTCTGCTTATGCTGCGCTGATCGTCTCAGGAAAAGCTTGGGGAGTGTGTGTTTGTGTTTGTGTAAGTGTGTTTGTGTAAGTGTGTGTGTGTATGTCCTGTGTGTGTGTGTGTGTGTGTGTCTGTGTGCGCGTCTGTGTGGGGGAGAGTGCTGCTTGATATTTACCCGCCACTGACTGCCTCCCAGATGATGGCTCCCTCATGGCCCAAGAATGCAATAAACAGAGATAGAGGGATGAGGAGGAGAGATATACCATACATAGAGACATATAGAGAGATAGGGATGAGAAGGAGAGAGAGAGATACCATACATAGAGACAGATAGAGAGATAGGGGCGATGAGGAGAGAGAGATACCATATATAGAGACAGATAGAGAGATAGGGGCGATAATGAGAGAGAGATACCATACATAGAGACATATAGAGAGATAGGGATGAGGAGAAGAGAGAGAGATACCCTACATAGAGACAGATAGAGAGATAGGGGCGATGAGGAGAGAGAGATACCATATATAGAGATAGATAGAGAGATAGGGATGAGGAGGAGAGAGAGATACCATATATAGAGACAGATAGAGAGAGTGAGGGTGGAAGATGGATGAGAGAGATGGATGGGGAGGAGAGAGGGAGTGAGTGAGGGAGTGAGAGGAATAACGGATGAGGTATCCATCACTGTTTTAGTACATCAACAACCACTGTGACCTATGTGATGCCAACCTCAAATCAAATAAAATGTTATTGGTGTAACTCCCTGGCCATAGAAAGGGGTTTTTTGTTCTCTATTTTGGTTAGGCCAGGGTGTTACATGGCTGGGCGTTCTATGTTTATTTTTCTATGTTGGTGTGTTTCTTTGGTTTGGCCGTGTGTGGCTCTCAATCAGGAACAGCTGTAGATTGTTGTTGCTGATTGAGAGTCATACATAGGCAGCCTGTTTTCCTTTGGGGTTTGTGGGTAGATATTTTCTGATTAGTGTTTTGCACCTGACAGAACTGTTTGGCTGTCGGTTTCTTGCTTTTTGTGTTTAAAGTGTTCGATCTTTTAATAAATTCATGATGAGCACTAACCACGCTGCGCCTTGGTCCACTCTCTCCAAAGACAGCCGTTACAATTGGTCACATACACATGGTTAGCAGATTTTAATGTGAGTGTAGCAAAATGCTTGTGCTTCTAGTTCTATGCAATAATATCTAACAAGTAATCTAACAATTCCCCAACAACTACCTAATACACACAAATCTAAAGGGGTGAATGAGAATCTGTACATAGAAATGGATGAGCGATGACCGAGCGGTATAGGCAAGGTGCAATATATGGTATAAAATACAGCATGATATGAATAATGTAAGATATGTAAACATTATTAAAGTGGCATTATTTAGAGTGGTATTGTTTAAAGTGACTAGTGATCCATTTATTAAAGTGGCCAGTGATTGGGTCTCAATGTAGGCAGCAGCCTCTCTGAGTTAGTGATTGCTGTTTAGCAGTCTGATGGCCTTGAGATGGAAGCTGTTTTTTAGTCTCTTCGTCCCAGATTTGGCTGCGCCTGTACTGACCTCGCCTTCTGGATGATAGCGGTGTGAACATGCAGTGGCTCGGAAGGTTGTTGTCCTTGATGATCTTTTTGGCCTTCCTGTGACATTGGGTGCTGTAGGTGTCATGGAGGGCAGGTAGTTTGCCCTCGGTGATGCGTTGTGCAGACCGCACCACACTCTGGAGAGCCCTGCGGTTGAGGGCAGTGCAGTTGCCATACCAGGCTGTGATACAGCCAGACAGGATGCTCTCAATTGTGCATCTGTAAAAGTTTGTCAGGGTTTTGGGTGACAAGACACATTTCTTCAGCCTCCTGAGGTTGAAGAGACGCTGTTGCGCCTTCTTCACCACACTGTGTCACGGTTGTCGTAGGGTAAAGTGGACTAAGACGCAGCGGGGAAATGTGCACTCATCTTCTTTATTAAATGGACAAGAAGGTGAACCAAAACAAACACATGTACACAACAAAAACATGACTAATAACAGGCCGGTAAGGCAACAAAGCTATACCCAGCACAGTCTCCCACAAAACACTAAAACAAACACATACCTATGTCATGACGTTGCCCTCTCTCTGGGTACAGAGAACACAGTTGAACCCCCTCCCTCTGCACCAGGCCTTTTCTATGCATCATTCCCCTACCTACCTCCCCCTACCCAGGCTGCTGTGGTGAGAGGGGTCGTAAAAATTCCAAAGGAGAATGTCCTGCCTCGTGGCCCAGTTTTGAGACAGAGAGGGGTTTCATAGAGAGACAAAGGAAATTCTTCCAACTCACAGAATTGGGGAACCGAACGACATTTATGTTCTGGAGAAGGAATAAAAGATCGGTGAAGAATCCAGCTATGAACTGGTCCGCTTGGTACAATTTTGTGATACTCAGAAGAGACAATATAGCCATATTACCATAATACTGTTTATATAATAGCCTCAGCTATGGGACTTGCATCTAAATGGTTGTATAAAATGTATTAATAAGGATAAAGCTATTTGGAATACATTGAGATGCTATGTACTGATGTTAATGTGATAGAATGGATTTCTGTTCAAAGCTTAAATCAGTCATCGACACGCCCCCCAGGGACACAGACAGGACCAGGCGTCATGTGACAAGCCTGTTCTATGTTCACGTATAAAACCCCCACCCTGATTTTCTTTCATCAGACCAGGCCTCCACTCCATTACGAGTTGGCCAATAGGTTTGACCATCCAATTCCTCTACTGAAAATGTACTTTTAGACTACCGATACCGACAGAATAAGAACAAGTCTTTGATATTAATTATTAGTCTGCAGCTAAGTACTCGATATCATCGAACGCGAAGACCGACGAAACATCCATTCTATAACGACATTAATGAATGTCGCTTTGAAAGATCCATTCTAACAGAGAGAGACCGCGGACAAAACTCTCCAACAGAACAGAACTCTCCAACAAGGATCCCGACACACACTGAGCGTAAATATATATTGATTGCAATTGTTCCCGAATGAGTGAGCGTTCATGTGCAAAGGATTAGCATATCAATTGTTAATATTAATGAGCTCTGTGTGCCTTCTCAGCTGCCCTTTATGACCCACACCAGCCATGCCTGTTTAGCCCACTAGGGCACATTACTCTACCAACTCTTTGTGACGATAATTACTGTTTGTATGCTTTCTGTGAATTACTTAGTTTAGTAAATAAATGATTTTAAGACAATTGATGTATGGATGATTTTAGTAAAGACTGGATTTGTGCAGATACAACAATTTACGACGTTTGGAATGAGACTGGACGCGAGGTAAAATACACCATTTAAACCAGAAGATAATCGGCCTATACTATAATATAATATAATATATAATGTTATAATATAGGAAAGTTATATTAGGAAAATGATAACTTTGTAATCTGAATATTTTCCTTGGTGCCCCAATCTCCTAGTTAATTACAGTTAAACGATTAATCAGTTTAATCGCGTAATAATAATTACAGGGAGTTAATTGATAAACGTGTCTTCCGTTTAATGGTGCCCAAAGACACGACATACATAGTGCCCCATGTGAGGACTCTAAAACTAAAACGCACATTGGGTCATTTTGATAATACATATATGGAGCCCCCGTGCGATGAATCTAAGATAGAATTTCACAGCAAAGTCCAATTCTATATATCAATTGTGCGAACAGAATTGTACAAACAGCCTGCTATCTATACAAAAGGTGGTTGTGTGTATTTTCCATTGGGAGAAGCTATTTAGAGTGGCTCCGGTCGTACGTCGATAGCAGTGAGGGTTAAATTCCAGATTTAGTCCGTTAGGCCAAACGGTACTATTTCTGTCGGTCAATATTAACTTCTAGAGTAAGGTTAGAAAGCCTAATGCGTGGTGCTGGTACTGGAGGTATCAGACTGGAGGCACGCACTTCAAGGCTAGTGCGAGGAGCGGGAACAGGACATACTGGACTGGGCTGATGTAGTGGAGGCCTGGTGCGTGGTGCTGGTACTTTCTTCACCAGCCGGCTAGCACGCACCTCAGGACACGTATGTAGAGCTGACTCAGGTGACATCAATTTACAGACACGCTCTGTAGGGCGAATGTCGTGCCTAATACACCAACACAGTAGCTCTCTCATAGTTTTCATCTCCAATTTTCCCATCAACTCCTTAATAGTCTCTGCTTCGCTCACCTCCAATTTTACCCCGACTGGCTCTGGTTCCAACCTTGGCTCCGCCGATCTGTCCATGTGCCCCCCCAAAAATAATTATTGGGGCTGCCTCTCCGGTTTGAACGCTACCCGTGTTCCCCAGTAGCGTTCCCGGTCTTTACCAGACTTCCTCCATGGGCCCTCTCCGGCCAAAATCTCCTCCCACGTCCAATCTCCCGATAGTCCATATAATTTTCCCGTTGCTCCTTACCCCGCTGCTTGGTCCTTGATTGGTGGGAGATTCTGTCACGGTTGTCGTAAGGTAAAGTGGACTAAGACACAGCGGGGAAATGTGCACTCATCTTCTTTATTAAATGGACAAGAAGGTGACCCAAAACAAACACGTACACAACAAAAACATGACTAATAACAGGCCGGTAAGGCAACAAAGCTATACCCAGCACAGTCTCCCACAAAACACTAAAACAAACACATAACAATATATAGGACCCTCAATCACAGGCAACTAGAAAACACCTGCCTCCAATTGAGAGTCCAATCCCCAATTAACTAAACATAGAAATACAAAGAACTAGACTAAACATAGAAATACATACATAGAAATACATTAACATAGACCAGTGCCCAAAACCCGGAATTGTCATGACTACTGCCGAGGGCGGTTCCTCTCCCTGTTCGGGTGGCGCTCGGCGGTCGTCGTCACCGGCCTACTAGCTGCCATCGATCCCTTTTTTGTTTTTCTGTTAGTTATGTCTTTATGAGTTACACCTGTTTTCCATTAGTAATTAGTTTTATTATTTAAGCCCGCCTCTCCACCTGTTCTGTGTGCGGGCTTGTTACGTGTCGTCACTTTGTATGTTTTGTGGTACATGTATTTTGGACTTCGGGGTTATTGTTTCGCCAAGTTGTGTTTGGACATATTTCCTCAGTTTTCAGTACTTATTAAATTACATATTGTACCGAACATTTTCCTGCTTCTTGCGCCTGACTCCACACCCACAAAGCCCAAAGTGTTACAGGAATAATAAATCAAACACACCACTAAACACACAACCACCCCGAACCACATAAAACAAATACCCCCTGCCACGTCCTGACCAAACTACAATAACAAATAACCCCTATTACTGGTCAGGACGTGACACACTGTCTGTGTGGGTGGACCATTTCAGTTTGTCTGTGATGTGTACGCCGAGGAACTTAAAACATTTCACCTTCTCCATTGCTGTCCTTTCGATGTGGATAGGGGGTGCTCCCTCTGCTGTTTCCTGAAGTCCACTTATTGCAAATACAAATCATTGCGTGATGAAGTAGTGCACTCAAAATGTACTTTTTTTCACCTATGTTTTCATGTACCGAATAAAAATCGAAAGTTCAATGTGTTTTAGTCGCATTTTCAACTCTAAATAGCAAATGTGCCCTCTCTGGTATTGCCACCTGCTCTCTAGCCAACAGTTCCCAGATACTGTGCAGGTAGGCTAGTCTAGCCTAAATGATGAGATTATTATTATGGATAAGAGCCCGAATATTTTAATTTATCAAGCATTGATCATCACGTCACCAGGATAAGACCCTCAACATTTATTGGAAAGGAGCGTCAAGCTCATCACTGTGCATTTTCACCACCCTGTGAAGTTCATCATAATGTATTTAATTGGTAGTGTAGTAAATATTTGCGCATAAAGGCATTTGCCCTGCCATTTCCTGCTTCATTAATTTTACTGACACAAAAGGATACCACCATGTCGAACTAACACATTTTTCGGGCAGCATTTATAAAATTACATAGACTTCCTGTTTCCATCAGAGCTGTCTTGATTTTGTTTATAACATATGACTTTCCTGCAAATAAAAACGTACTCTGCAGTTGTGAGGCCAGTTGGACGTACTGTCAAATTCTATAAAACAACAATGGAGGCGATTTATTGTAAAGAAAGGAACATTAAATTCTCTGGCAACAGCTCTGGTGGACATTCCTGCAGTCAGCATGCCAGTTGGACACTCCCTCAAAACTTGAGACATTTGTGGCATTGTGTTGTGTGACAAAACTGCACATTTTAGAGTGGCCTTTTATTGTCCCCAGTATAAGGTGCACCTGTGTAATGATCATGCTGTTTAATCAACTTCTTTATATGCCACACCTGTCAGGGGGATGGATTATCTTGGCAAAGGAGAAATGCTCACTAACAGGGATGTAAAGAAATGTGTGCACAAATTTGAGAGAAATAAGCTTTTTGTGCATATGGAACATTTCTGGGATCTTTTATTTCAGCTCATGAAACATGGGACTAACACTTTACATGTTGTGTTTATATTTTTGTTCAGTATAAAAAGTATTCTACGCTTACCAGGCAGAATGATATCATGATTTTTTTGCATCAATCCAGTGGCCATTTGTTATGCACATTCTGCAATCCCATGAGCGCTACAGAAACATTACTGGCCAAACAGCAGTCTCTGGCTGGTGCACAGTGGAATTAAAGGGTAACTACCCCCAAAAATCAAAATTTCGTCGATTTTTCCCAGACTTCAAAAGTGCTTTCCTGATGTATGTTGTGGACTTACAACGTGCAATTCTGTTGTTTCTCAATTAAAGAAGTGTTATTTCAAGAGCCAAAATGGAAACCTGGAAAAACAAAATGTAGAATACTACATTTGGGAAAAAAAAAAGATTTTATAGGTCCCAAAGTGTGGATGTGTGAGTGAGAATGGAGGAATGGCCTGTGGAATGTTGATGGTCAGAGAGAGCATGTATGTACATATCTTTGTGAATATGTGTGTGTAAGACAAAGAGAGTGTGTGTGTGTGTGTGTGTGTGTGTGTGTGTGTGTGTGTGTGTGTGTGTGTGTGTGTGTGTGTGTGTGTGTGTGTGTGTGTGTGTTTGTGTGTTACGTTACGATAAGCAGATGCTACACTCGGTTGCTCTGTCATTTAGTGTACATATATAGCTAACTGGATCGTTTTCACTGTATTCAGCCAACCATTCCCATTTCCGTTTTAGTAATTCAGCAGACACTCATCCAGAGCAGTTAGGTTGAAGTGCCTTGCTCAATGGCACATCAGCAGACTTCTCACCTAGGGGATTTTATCCAGCAACCTTTCTGTTACTGGTCTAATGCTCAAAACCGCTAGGCATGATGACAGATGGAGGATGGTGGAGATGTAAGGAGGGATAAATTCTATTTTAGGGTAAATGTCTGTGAGAGCACTCAACCCTCTCACTGCCTGTCTCTGTCTCTATTTTTCTCTCTCTTTCTTATTCTTCTCTCTCTCTCTCTTTCTTATTCTTCTCCCTCTTTCTCTCTCTCTCTTTCTCTCTCTCTCTCTCTCTTTCTCTCTCTCTCTCTCTCTCTCTCTCTCTCATAATAAAGCCAAAGGGTATCAGTGATCTGATCTCTACACCATCTCTCCTCACCTAGAACTCCCACTACATCCATATTTCTCTCTCTCTCTCTCTCTCTCTCTCTCTCTCTCTCTCTCTCTCTCTCTTTCTCTCTTTGTTATTCTTCTCCCTCTCTCTCTCTCTCTCTCTCTCTCTCTCTTTCTTATTCTCTCTCTCTCTTCCTCTTATTTTCAACCTGTGACTGTGCGGTATGTTGTGAGTCCCTAGCGTCCCTGGGACCTCCTCCAGAAGTATTCCACTTCCATTTGTCATCTTATAATATGGTGACATCAGCGCTTCTGTCCCGCCGCTGTGCCACAGAAAGAGATTCTCAGGCCAAGTCCTTCATGAGGTCACTACAGCGACTGGCCCACAGCATGATCTGAATATTCTGACCAATGACCAGTCATCTTTTATTTGCATATATATCCTCCTTTTTTGAAGGGGTAAGCACTAGTCTGGAGTCTAGACAAGGTGTTCATGCTGGGATCATCTGCCAAAGAGACTGTGGTCTCACTATGACTTCCTGCTTAAACAAAGCATCCACCAATCAGGGCTGTGTATGTAAATACATACCATTTTGTATCAACCCGTCCACACGATCCAACTGAGCATTTCAATGGAAAAGGAGGCCCAGGGAAATACATAATAATAAAAAACGGAATTATTTTCATTAAATTAACACACACTGTGATTTATTACACATACAGTGATGATTTTAAAAATACTATTAAAAAGACGTGAAAAATCGTTCTGAAAACTTTAGAAGAAGATAATGGTATGTTATTGAGTGCTGCACTGATAAATCCGCTGGTCACATGTGGTGTCATTGTCAGGGATATGTGTTGTGTAGCCTGACTTTATATGCAGTAGATAAAATGTACAGGGGGTGAGTAGAGTAAGTCCTAGATTCAATCCGTAGTGCAGAAGATTCACCCTATTGGCGCAACTGAAATGTTACTGTAATTTGTGATCAGGCAGCTTTAGTCTGTCCTTTATCACCATTTTAAAAGGTCTGTAAAATACAATCTAAAATGTTTAAAGGCATGTTCATGTGTGGTTTGGATAATGTGCACTATGTCCATTGCAGTGCATAGCTATAGTATCTACCAGTTTAGATGTCGCTGACCTTAATAGTTTGCTAGCGAGCTGATTACTCAGGTTTAAGCCAGGCGTGGTGAGTTATATAATTAATGAGTAGTTCAACCATGCGTTCAGTCTCCCTCAGTAGTAGTTCTAATCATGTTCTATTTGATGTAGCTCTGTCTTTTAAACTAAAGCGTGTATGACTAAATATATTAATTTAAACTAATGAATGCAATTAACTGAAATCCTGTTTTCCATAGTGTTACCTGGTCTAATTAAAAACTTAAGTTATTCTAATTAAATGTTCATTTGTATTGGTTAATTCATGTGGGTAGGGTTGAGGAGCCAAGGGGATAAATGCTGTCCTTTTCTCTCAGATCAGGGTTGAGCACCATTCTTTTTTTATAATGTGCTCCATAGCAGATTGTTTATGGCAGTCTGTATGTACAGGCAGTTGATTTTTGGCTCTTCTGTTAGCCTCTGTTTAGAGCTGGCTGATCTGGTAGACTCTCTTTAGTTCCTGTAAGGGGGAGAGTTAGCCTCTGTTTAGAGCTGGCTGATCTGGTAGACTCTCTTTAGTTCCTGTAAGGGGGAGAGTTAGCCTCTGTTTAGAGCTGGCTGATCTGGTAGACTCTCTTTAGTTCCTGTAAGGGGGAGAGTTAGCCTCTGTTTAGAGCTGGCTGATCTGGTAGACTCTCTTTAGTTCCTGTAAGGGGGAGAGTTGGCCTCTGTTTAGAGCTGGCTGATCTGGTAGACTCTCTTTAGTTCCTGTAAGGGGGAGAGTTGGCCTCTGTTTAGAGCTGGCTGATCTGGTAGACTCTCTTTAGTTCCTGTAAGGGGGAGAGCCTCTGTTTAGAGCTGGAAAATGAGTAATCCCTAGTTATGCAGTTTAGCAGTTAGGCCCAGTCTTAGCTGCAGTAGAACCCTATTGAGAGGCTGAGCTTTATATTCACTGTCCTCTGTCATTTTTCAGTTTTCGTGTCCTGAATGTTGCTGCCATGGACAACCGTCAGAAATAAATTCAAGTATTGTTTTTCCTCATTCCCACCTATCACCTCCCTTGGCTACTCTGGATCCATTATTCTACATCATTTCCTATTGAGCTGACATATGCAGCGTTAATGGTGACAGCTGTCTCCTCGAACGCCGAAACATTGTCTTTAAATTTCAGTCCCCCGATAGTTCAGCTTTTATACGCTACGAATTGAATCTATCCCTAAGTTTGTATACTATTAAATTGAAAACCTCAATATGAACAATTCATCCAGGTGTAGGGGAGAGTGGGGTGAATTAAGCTGCTCTTGTTTCTAGGGAAACAATACACAAAATGAATATTTTGACCAAATATTTTTAGGAAGAGGTCCTCATTTCATGGAGTCTGGGAAGGAAGAAACCACATGGAAAAAGTGGTCCCAATGAATGTATTGTGTTAGAGGTTTCATGATGCTTGTATCTAAACCAAAGTATATCATTTTAAGATTGTTCTATACAACAGCTGGGGTTCCTATACACGCTTTTAGAAAAAATAAGCTATCTAGAACCTAAAAGGTTTCTTCGGCTGTCCCCATAGGAGAACTCTTTGAATAACCTTCTTTGCTTCCAGGTTCTATATAGAACCAAAAAAGGGTTCTTCGGCTGTCCCCATAGGAGAACTCTTTGAATAACCTTCTTTGCTTCCAGGTTCTATATAGAACCAAAAAAGGGTTCTTCAGCTGTCCCCATAGGAGAACCCTTTTGGGTTTCAGGTTCTATATAGAACCCAAAAGGGTCCTCCTATGGGGACAGCTGAAGAACCCTTTTTGGGTTCTATATAGAACCTGATACCCAAAAGGGTTCTCCTCCGGGGACAGCTGAAGAACCCTTCTGGAACCCTGTGGTGTATCAGGTTCTAAACCTAGCATGAAAGTGCATCCATGTGTGGGCTGATATTGTGAAAATGTTTCCAATGGGGTAAGTTGAGCCAATGACAAGGAAGGCCAACTGAAACGCTTCCTTACCAGGTGTAACGCTGGGATATGACATAACAGGGCCTGGCCTGTGTTAAGTGTTTGTTAGGTGTCAAGCCTGTCGTACTCGACAAGTAGTTGCCCCCATCCTTCCCTTTTGCAAAATGTTTGTCTGAGTGAGGGAGAATCTGTAAATTACGAGGACTCAATGTATTTTAAAATAAATGTAGCTTTGATGTCATACAAGACGGCCAAACGCCCGTGAGTTTAAATGTGCCCTTCACATTTTCATATCATAAAACTTTGTAATCACTATGTTTGATGTAGTTACCAGATGACATGGCGTTATACCCTGGGTTGTTCTGAACAGGAGGAGTCTACGTTTGATATACAGTTACCAGATGACATGACGTTATACCCTGGTTGTTCTGAACAGAATGAGTCTATGTTTGATATACAGTTACCAGATGACATGACGTTATACCCTGGTTGTTCTGAACAGAATGAGTCTACGTTTGATATACAGTTACCAGATGACATGACGTTATACCCTGGTTGTTCTGAACAGAATGAGTCTACGTTTGATATACAGTTACCAGATGACATGACGTTATACCCTGGTTGTTCTGAACAGAATGAGTCTACGTTTGTCATATTGTGAAGACAATTTGCTGAGGAACACGCATCTGAATGCCCTCCTGACTCTCTTCTATACGCAGCAAAATTACAGCCTGCTTCTCTGAATTGCCTTGTGAAAGCCTAACACTCTAAGATCCTATTTTCTAACTTAGCTAGTCAAGTTGGCAAATGGAACAAGCTTTCAAATTCTGCCCACTTATGCCCACTGTGGTGAGGTGGGAATGCAGGGCTGACTTCCAATCAAAACAACTACATGTCTGTTTGCTCTAGTTCCTCAACAGCACATCTAGGAGAGCTCACAAAAACACCTGATAGTTGAAGCCTCTTCTTTGAGTTAAGTATATTGAAATTACTTAGGAACTGTGCAAACTTTGGAGACCTGTGTGGCCTCTTGAGGACATCACATCTCACTCAAACACACAGTAAGGAGAGGTGTGTGACCTCTTGGGGACATCCGTTAGACCTCACTCAAACCCACAGTATGGAGAGGTGTGTGACCTTTTGGGGACATCAGATAGATCTCACTCAAACCCACGGTATGGAGAGCTGTGTGACCTCTTGGGGACATCAGTTAGATCTCACTCAAACCCTTTTTTGGTTTTATGTTGCACCTACCCCAAATTTTATAAGAATGTTCTTATTATATTACTGGATGTATCCAGAGTATTTTCAGATGTCGTTATTAACAAATGTTGCGAAAGGTAGAGTAAATATAAAATGCACAAAATCAACAGTGTAATATTTGCATTAAGTCTTGTCAGGTGAACTGTTGTGTCCTCACCTTTACTCTATTAATATCCCAATCTCCAAACTGTTCCCTTTCAATTGTTACCATGGTTATGCATGTGCTTTCCAAAGTTCCAAGATGGCGTAGCAGTCGGACATGTTTGTCATTGTCTTATCCTGTCTCTTATCCCGTCTCTTATCCCGTCTCTTATCCCGTCTCTTATCCCGTCTCTTATCCCGTCTCTTATCCCGTCTCTTATCCCGTCTCTTATCCCGTCTCTTATCCCGTCTCTTATCCCGTCTCTTATCCCGTCTCTTATCCCGTGGAAATAGCCTTTTTCCCCCGTATCTATTTTAATCTCACTTTCTATCTACGAACTAAATCGACGCACTAAATATACATACCTGCAACCCACCTCACGCAATGTGTTATGGATCTGCTATTTTTATTCCTTATAACTGGAGCCTCCATCAGGAGCTAGCCAGCTACTAACCAGCCAGTCTTAGCCCGGACAATACCTGCCAGTCTGCACAGCGCAATATCAATCCAAAGCATATCGGACTGCGTCTCTCTACCCCATTCCCGGATTCCTGCCGCAATGGATCATTGCACCAGATCATCAGAGCTAGCTAGCTAGCTGCAAATGAGTGGCTGTTAGCTAACACCTCTGTCCCGAAGAAAGCACCAGTTAGCCTTGAGCTAGCCTCAAGCTAGGCCCATATACAAACTAATTCTAGGGCTAGAATACCTAATTTGCCACTTGGCCTGGACCCTTTATTGTCGACACAGGGCCCCGCAGATCCATCATGAGTGGTCTGCCGACGCTATCGCCCAATGTGGTCTCAACAGGCTATTCCGTTATGATGTCGCCGAAAAATCATCTGCTAGCCCCGGCCCGCTAGCTTACTGAACGCCGTGTCCCCCGCTTGACTACGTAGTAGTGACTACAGAACGGCCCCCTGACTCACCTATTGCTGTTCATTGGACCCTATGATCACTCGGCTACACAGCTGATTGGACTGTTTCAATAACAAGGTACCTCATTTTGTTTATCTGTCGGCCCCAGCCTCGAACTCAGGCCCTGTATGTACCTAAATGACCTGCTCTGCCCATTTACATTTACATTTAAGTCATTTAGCAGACGCTCTTATCCAGAGCGACTTACAAATTGGTGCATTCACCTTATGATATCCAGTGGAACAACCACTTTACAATAGTGCATCTAAATCTTTTAAGGGGGGGGAGGGGGTTAGAAGGATTACTTTATCCTATCCCAGGTATTCCTTAAAGAGGTGGCGTTTCAGGTGTCTCCGGAAGGTGGTGATTGACTCCGCTGTCCTGGCGTCGTGAGGGAGCTTGTTCCACCATTGGGGTGCCAGAGCAGCGAACAGTTTTGACTGGGCTGAGCGCCATTTACCCGTTGTTGTCTTAGCTCTCCTGATCAACACCTGTGATTGCTTTATGCCTCTCTCTAATGTCAATATGCCTTGTCTACTGCTGTCTTGGCTAGTTCTTATTGTTTTATTTCACTGTAGAGCCCTCATTCCAGCTCAACTTGCCTTAGATAGCTCTTTTGTCCCACACACATGCAGAGACCTCACCTGGCATAACTGGTGACTCCAGAGACAAAACCTCTTTCATCCCTCAACGCCTAGGTTTACCTCCACTGTACTCACATCCTACCATACCCTTGTCTGTACATTATGCCCTGAATCTATTCTACCACGCCCAGAAATATGCTCCGTTAATTCTCTGTTGCCAACGCACTAGACGACCAGTTCTTATAGCCTTTAGCTGTACCGTTATCCTACTCCTCCGCTGTTCCTCTGGTGATGTAGAGCTTAACCCAGGCCCCGTAGCCCCCAGTTCCACTCCAATTCCCCAGGCACTCTCATTTGTTGACATCTGTAACCGCAAAAGCCTTGGTTTCATGCATGTTAACATCAGAAGCCTCCTCCCTAAGTTTGTTTTATTCACTGCTTTAGCACACTCCACCAACCCTGATGTCCTAGCCGTGTCTGAATCCTGGCTTAGGAAGGCCACCAAAAATCCTGAAATTTCCATCCCCAAGTACAACATTTTCCGCCAAGATGGAACTGCCAAAGGGGGCGGAAGCCTGCAGAGTTCTGTCATACTATCCAGGTCTGTGACCAAACAGTTTGAGCTTCTGCTTTTAAAAATCCACCTTTCCAGTAATAAGTCTCTCACTGTTGCCACTTGTAACAGACCCCCCCTCAGCTCCCAGTTGTGCCCTGGACACCATATGTGAATTGATTGCCCCCCATTTATCTTCAGAGTTCGTACTGTTAGGTAACCTAAACTGGGATATGCTTAACACACCGGCCGTCCTACAATCTAAGCTAGATGCCCTCAATCTCACACAAATTATCAAGGAACCTTCCAGGTACAACCCTAAATCAGTGAACACGGGCACCCTCATATCATCCTGACAAACCTGCCCTCTAAATACACCTCTGCTGTCTTCAACCAGGATCTCATTGCCTGCGTCCGTAATGGGTCCGCGGTCAAACGACCACCCCTCATCACTGTCAAACGCTCCCTAAAACACTTCAGCGAGCAGGCCTTTCTAATCGACCTGGCCCGGGTATCCTGGAAGGACATTGACCTCATCCCATCAGGATGCCTGGTTATTCTTTAAAAGAGCCTTCCTCACCATCTTAAATGAGCATGCCCCATTCAAAAAAGGTTGAACTAAGAACAGATATAGCCCTTGGTTCACTCCAGTCCTGACTGCCCTTGACCAGCACAAAAACATCCTGTAGCATACTGCATTAGCATCGAATAGCCCCCGCGATATGTAACTTTTCAGGGAAGTTAGGAACCAATATACACACTCAGCTAGGAAAGCAAAGGCTAGCTTTTTCAAACAGAAATTTGCATCATGTAGCACAAACTCCAAAAAGTTTTGGGCCACTGTAAAGTCCATGAAGAATAAGAGCACCTCCTCCCGGCTGCCCACTACACTGAGGCTAGGAAACACTGTCACTACCGATAAATCTATGATAATCGATAATTTCAATAAGCATTTTTCTACGGCTGACCATGCTTTCCATCTGGCTACCCCTACCCCGGCCAACATCTCTGCCCCCCCTCCCCGCTTCTCCTTCACCCAAATCCAGATAGCTGATGTTCTGAAAGAGCTGCAAAATCTGGACCCCTACAAAGCAGCTGGGCTACACATTCTGGACCCTCACTTTCTAAAATTATCCCTATTACTAGCCTGTTCAACGTCTCTTTCGTATCGTCTGAGATCCCTAAAGATGAGAATGCTGCCGCCTCTTCAAAGGTGGAGACACTCTAGACCCAACAGCCTTGGTTTCTCAAATGACTGCCTCGCCTGGTTCACCAACTACTTCTCAGAGTTAAGTGTGTTAAATCGGAGGGCCTGTGTTCCGGACCTCTGGCAGTCCTTTATAGGGGTGCCACAGGGTTAAATTCTCAGGCCGACTCTTTTCTCTGTATATATCAATGATGTCGCTCTTGCTGCTGGTGATTCTCTGATCCACCTCTACACAGACGACACCATTCTATATACTTCTGGCCCTTCTTTGGTCAATGTGTTAACAAACCTCCAGACAAGCGTCAATGCCATACAACACTCATTCCGTGGCCTCCAACTGCTCTTAAATGCAAGTAAAACTAAATGCATGCTTTTCAACCGATCTCTAACCGCACCAGCCCGCCCGACTAGCATCACTACTTTGGACGGTTCTGACTTAGAATATGTGGACAAATACCTAGGTGTCTGGTTAGTCTATAAACTCTCCTTCCAGACTCACATTAAGCTTCTCCAATCCAAAATTAAATCTAGAATCGGCTTCCTATTTCACAACTAAGCCTCCTTCACTTGTGCTGCTAAACATACCCTCGTAAAACTGACTATCCTACCGATCCTTGACTTCGATGTTCTTTACAAAATAGCCTCCAACACTCTACTCAGCAAACTGGATGTAGTCTATTACATTGCCATCCGTTTTGTCACCAAAGCCCCATATACTATCCACCACTGCGACTTGTATGCTCTCGTTGGATGGCCCTCGCTTCATATTCATCCCCAAACCCACTGGCTCCAGGTCATCTATAAGTCTTTGCTAGGTAAATCCCCGCCTTATCTCAGCTCACTGGTCACCATAGCAACACCCACCCGTAGCACATGCTCCAGCAGGTATATTTCACTGGTCATCCCCAAAGCGAACTCCTCATTTGGCCGCCTTTCCTTCCAGTTCTCTGCTGCAAATGACTGGAACGAATTGCAAAAATCACTGAAGCTGGAGACTTATATCTCCCTCTCTAACTTTAAGCATCAGCTGACAGAGCAGCTTACCGATCATTGCCCCTGTACACAGCCCATCTGTAAATAGCCCACCCAACTACCTCATCCCCATATTGTTATTTATTTTTGCTATTTTGCACCCCAGTATCTCTACTTGCACATCATCATCTGCATATCTATCACTCCAGTGTTAATGCTAAATTCTGTAAGAAACATTTCAATATAGGCCAATTCCCACGAGTGTATGGTTTACAAGATATATTTTAAAAGACAAAAACATGACTGAAATAAAGAGACACGGTGTTAGCCAGTTAAGAACTAATTCTTATTTATGATGACTGCCTACCGCAGACAACACTGGGCCAATTGTGCACCGCCCTACAGGACTCCCAATCACAGCCAGATGTGATGCAGCCTGGATTTAAACTAGGGACTGTAGTGATGCCTCTTGCACTGAGATGCAGTGCCTTTAAACTGCTGCGCCACTCGGGAGCACCAAAGACTTTGTGAGAGTCATGGTCTTAGGCCAGGCTATGTTTTAAGACTTCATAGGAGTCATGTTAAAGCTGGTGCCCGGGTCCTGTCTAACTGTCAGCCCAGGAAACAGCAGGGCGAGCCGGGGGTGACGTGGTTGGAGGTCAGCTGTATGTCTGTCTGTGGTAAAATGTTAGAGAAAGTCAGAGGCTGCAAGTGCAGACGGAGAGTCCTGTTGAGGCAGGTTAACCTGATTAAATGTGGCTTTTTAGAGTTCCTTCCCACACACACACACACCACACACACAGTGAAGGCTGCCAGAGCAGAGCAGAGAGCATGGCTGTTTTCCAGGAGAGGGCCAGGGCTGGGGAGAGGGGAGCACATTAGTCTAATAAGGGCCATCTGGTGGCCATTCATTAACTTGACCATCCTTGAAGTCCCCGACCTGATATGTCATTTTTCACTTTGCAGAGAAATACGTTAGCTGACAAGACGAACTTGGGCCAAATTGTAGAAGATAGAAGACAAGGCAAGGAGAAATGAGAGAGAGGGAGATACAAACACTGTTTTAAATACAACACATATTTATGTTTATTTATTTTCCCTGTTGTATTTTAACTATTGTTACAACACTGTATATAGCCATTTGACATTTGCCTCTATTCCTTTGAAACTTTTGTAAGTGTAATGTTTACTGTTCCTTGGTTGTTTATTTCACTTTTGTTTATCTATTTCACTTGCTTAGGCAATGTCAGCATATGTTTCCCATGCCAATAAAGCCCCTTAAATTGAAATGAATTGAGAGAGAGAGAAAGACTGACAGAGAGAGAGACTGACAGAGGGAGCGAGAGAGACTGACAGAGAGAGCGAGAGAGACCGACCGAGAGAGAGAGAGAGAGAGAGAGAGAGAAAGAGAGAGAGAGAAAGAGAGAGAGAGAGAGAGAGAGAGAGAAACTGACTGACAGAGAGAGAGAAACTGACTGACAGAGAGAGAGAGAGCCTGACAGAGAGAGACAGAGAGCCTGACAGAGAGAGACAGAGAGCCTGACTGAGAGAGAGTGACTGATGGTAAATGATCTCAACAGAGAAAAATGTCCTCCTGTGTGCTACCTATATCCCCCCACTAGAATCCCCATACTTTAATGAAGACAGCTTTTCCATCCTGGAGGGGAAATCAATAACTTCCAGTCCCAGGGACATGTACTACTCTGTACGACCTAAATGCCAGAATTGGACAAGAATCTGACACCCACAGCACACAGGGGGACAAACACCTACCTGGAGGTGACAGCATTCCCTCCCCCATATGCCCCCCTAGGCACAACTACGACAACATAACCAACAAAAATGGGTCACAACTCCTGCAGCTATGTCGTATGCTGGGTATGTATGAGGCGGCAGGGTATCCCAGTGGTTCGAGCGTTGGACTAGTAACCGAAAGGATGCAAGTTTGAATCCCTTAGCTGACAAGGTACAAATCTGTCGTTCCGCCCCTGAACAAGGCAATTATCCCACTGTTCCTAGGCCGTCATTGAAAATAATTAATGAATTAAATCTTAATTAAATCTTCTTTGGGATAGGGGGCAGCATTGGGAAGATTGGATGAAAAGCGTGCCCAGAGTAAACTGCCTGTTTCTCAGGCCCAGAAGCTAGAATATTTCGATAGAAAACACTCTAACATTTCCAAAACTGTTAAAATAATGTCTGTGAGTATAACAGAACTCATATGGCAGGCAAAAACCTAAGAAAAATACAACCAGGAAGTGGGAAATCTGAGGTTTGTAGTTTTGTTAAGTTATTGCCTATCCAATATTCTGTGTCTATGGGGTCAGATTGCACTTCCTAAGGCTTCCACTAGATGTCAACAATCTTTAGAAAGTTGTTTCAGGCATCTATTGTGAAAGGGGAGAGAATAAGACCACTCAAAGCAGGTGGCACAGCTGAAAGCCTTTAGTTGTTTATCACGCGCGGCAGTGAGCGCGAGCTCCGTTCCCTTTCCTTTCTAATGACAACGGAATTGTCCGGTTGGAATATTATTGAAGATTTATGATAAAAACATCCTAAAGATTTATTATATACATCGTTTGACATGTTTCTTCGAACTGTAATGGAACTTTTTTTACTTTTCGTCTGGACGTTGTGCTCGCGCTTTGGATCACTGGACTAAAAGTGCGAACAAAAAGGAGGTATTTGGACATAAAGATTAACTTTATCAAACAAAACAAACATTTATTGTCTAACATGGAGACCTAGGAGTGCCATCAGATGAAGATCATCAAAGGTAAGTGATTAATTTTAACGCTATTTCTGACTTGTGACACCTCTCCTTGGTTGGAAAATGGCTGTATGGTTTTCTGTGGCTAGGCGCTGACCAAACATAATCGCATGGTGTGCTTTCGCCATAAAGCCTTATTGAAATCGGACACTGTGGCTGGATTAACAAGAAGGTTATCTTTAAAATGGTGTATAATACTTGTATGTTTGAGGAATTGTAATTATGAGATTTCTGTTGTTTGAATTTGGTGCCCTGCAATTTCACTGGCTGTTGGCGAGGAGGGACGCTAGCGTCCCGAACGATCACAGAGATGTTTTAACTGACTTGCCTAGTTAAATAAAGGTAAAATAAATAAAAAGTAAATGTACATAGTCAATGGTAGGCTTCGAGGGGACTCCTACGGTAGGTAGACCTATAGCACATCACATCTGGCAGTAGTACTGTGGACTATGACTGACCTCAAAATCACAGTCTACTTGAACAGAGCAATACTCAATCATGAGACATCAAAGCCAAAGAAACTGAATAATATTAACTTCTCTAGGGTAGGGGGCAGTATTTTGACGTCTGGATGAAATGTGTGCCCAAATTAAACTGCCTGCTACTCAGGCTCAGAAGTTAGGATATGCATATCATTTAGAGTTTCTAAAACTGTTTGAATGATGTCTGTGAGTATAACAGAACTCATATGGCAGGCAAAAACCTGAGAAAAATCCAACCAGGAAGTGTGGAAATCTGAGGGTTGTAGTTTTTCAAGTGATTCCCTATCCAGTATACAGTGACTTAGGGTTCATTTTGCACTTCCTAAGGCTTCCACTAGATGTCAACAGTCTTTAGAATGTTGTTTCATGCTTCTACTGGTAATATGGAGTGAACAAGAGGGCCTGGAAGTTTATGAGTGAGAAAATGACATGAGCTCAGAGGCGCGCACTCACTTGAGCGTTAGCTGTGTTCCTTTTCTTTTCTGAAGACATTGGAATTGTCCGGTTGGAATATTACTGAAGATTTATGATAAAAACATTCTAAAGATTGATTATATACATCATTTGACATGTTTCTATGAACGTAAATATAACTTTTTTAACTTTTCGTCGTGACATTTGCGCGCGCTTCCTGCATTTGGAGTAGTGGACTGGACGCGCGAACAAAAGGAGGTATTTGGACATAAATTATGGACTTTATTGAACAAAACAAACATTTATTGTGGACCTGGGATTCCCGGGAGTGCATTCTGATGAAGATCATCAAAGGTAAGTGAATATTTATAATATTATTTCTGACTTTTGTTGACTCCACAAGATGGCGGGTTTGGTTTCGTGTCTGAACGCTGTACTCAGATTATTGCAAAATTTGCTTTCGCCGTAAAGCTTTTTTGAAATCTGACACAGCGGTTGCATTAAGGAGAAGTGTATCTATAATTCTTTAAATAACTGTTGAATATTTTATCAACGTTTATGATGAGTATTTCTGTAAATTGATGTGCTCATTCACCGTAAGTTTTGGGAGGCAAAACATTTCTGAACATTATACGCCAATGTAATATTGGGTTTTTGGATATAAATGTGAACTTTATCGAGCAAAGCATACACAATACATGTAACATGAAGTCCTATGAGTGCCATTTGATCTGGTGTGGTCTTCCTGTCTGGGTTGGCGCCCCCCCTTGGGTTGTGCCGTGGCGGAGATCTTTGTGGGCTATACTCGGCCTTGTCTCAGGATGGTAAGTTGGTGGTTGAAGGTATCCCTCTAGTGGTGTGGGGGCTGTGCTTTGGCAAAGTGGGTGGGGTTATATCCTTCCTGTTTGGCCCTGTCCGGGGGTATCGTCGGATGGGGCCACAGTGTCTCCTGACCCCTCCTGTCTCAGCCTCCAGTATTTATGCTGCAGTAGTTTATGTGTCGGGGGGCTAGGGTCAGTCTGTTTTATCCGGTGTCCTGTGTGAATTTAAGTATGCTCTCTCTAATTCTCTCTTTCTCTCTTTCGCTCTCTCGGAGGCCTTGAGCCCTAGGACCATGCCTCACGACTACCTGACATGATGACTCCTTGCTGTCCCCAGTCCACCTGGCCGTGCTGCTGCTCCAGTTTCAACTGTTCTGCCTGCGGCTATGGAACCCTGACCTGCTCACCGGACGTGCTACCTGTCCCAGACCTGCTGTTTTCAACTCTCTAGAGACAGCAGGAGTGGTAGAGATACTCTCAATGATCGGCTATGAAAAGCCAACTGACATTTACTCTTGAGGTGCTGACTTGTTACACCCTCAACAACTGTGAATATTATTATTTGACCATGCTGGTCATTTATGAACATTTGAACATCTTGGCCATGTGCTGTTATAATCTCCACCCGGCACAGCCAGAAGAGGACTGGCCACCCCTCATAGCCTGGTTCCTCTCTAGGTTTCTTCCTAGGTTTTGGCCTTTCTAGGGAGTTTTTCCTAGCCACCATGCTTCTACACCTGCATTGCTTGCTGTTTGGGGTTTTAGGCTGGGTTTCTGTACAGCACTTTGAGATATCAGCTGATGTAAGAAGGGCTATATAAATAAAATTTGATTTGATTTGATAAAGATCATCAAAGGTTAGTGATTAATTTTCGCTGTATTTCTGGTTTTTGTGACGCCTCTCCTTGCTTGGAAAATGGCTGTGTGGTTTTTCTTGTTTCGGTGCTGTCCTAACATAATCTAATGTTATGCTTTCGCCGTAAAGCCTTTTTGAAATCGGACAATGTGGTTGTATTAACGAGAAGTGTATCTTTAAAATGGGATATAATAGTTGTATGTTTGAGAAATTTGAATTATGAGATTTTTGTTGTTTTGAATTTGCCGCCCTGCTATTTCACTGGCTGTTGAATAGTGTGTCCCGCGGGTCCACGCTAGCGTCCCACATACCCCAGAGAGGTTAAGAAATGCTATAGATGGAAGGAAAGTAGGTGTGGGCACCTAACAAAAAACAATTAGGCAACAAACAAATTCAATCCCTTTTAGACAACAGCATATTTCACCTCTCAGCTTCCTTATCAAATCAAAAATGTAAATCTGAAAACCAGAAGAAAATGAACAACAGTGACAAACGGTTTGATGATGAATGCAAAAACCTAAGAAAGAAATTGAGAAACCTGTCCATCTGTCACAAATATCTTCGTCTTCTGACGATAATGCGAAATCGTCATCGGAAAAGGTAGACCAATACGCAGCAGGTGTGCAGTTGTTCATTTTGAACATTTAATTAAATCAACACGAATACAAAACAACAAACGAACGATAAACTGACAGTCCTGTTAGGCTTACTTACGCTAAACATGGAACAATCACCCACAAATAACAAACACACCCTAATATATGGGACTCTCAATCAAAGGCAGATAGACAACACCTGCCTTCAACTGAGAGTCCCAACCCCAATTAACCAAACATAGAACACACTCACCAGACTACACATAGAAATACATAAACATAGACCATCAACCAAAAACCCGGAAATACTAAATCAAACACCCTTTAAAACAAACACACCACCCTGAACCACATAAAACAAATACCCTCTGCCACGTCCTGACCAAACTACAATACTAATTAACCCTTATACTGGCCAGGGCGTGACACCATCCAAAAACATAGAGACCCGGAAAACCTGAGTCTACGCCTTTACTATGGTGAATCACTAAAACAATACAGAAATACACTACGGAAAAAGAAGGAAATCAGCTCAAATAAATGAAGACTAGACTAAAAAAACACTAAACAAACAACAACACAGAGTTATCTATCCAAAGTGTGTGGGAAAAACACTTCTCAATCTTTTTGGCCCTATAACAAAGAAAAAAATGCAAAAAACATCTACATGATCAATACAATCTTAGATTCCCACTATTACATTTTATTTCATTTAACCTTTATTTTACTAGGAAAGTCAGTTATTAACAAATTCTTATTTACAATGATGGCCTACGCCGGCAAATTGTGCACCGCTCTACGGGACTCCCAATCACTGCCGGTTGTGGATACAGCTTTGAATTGGGTCTGTAGTGACGCCTCTAGCACTGAGATTTAGTGCCTTAGACCGCTGCGCCCCACAAAATAAAGACCAGAACCAACTTGATTCTCCAATTACATTGAATGAACTACAGGACAAAATACACATAGCCTCCAACCCCTAAAGGCCTGTGGTATTGATGGTATCCTAAATGAAATGATGAAATATACAGACCACGAATTCCAATTGGCTAAACTTAAACTCTTTAACATCATAATCTTGCTTTGGCATATTCCCCAATATTTGGAACCAAGGACTGATCACCCCAATCCACAAAAGTGGAGACAAATTTGACCGCAATAACTACGGTGGGATATGCGTCAACAGCAACCTTGGTAATATCCTCAGCATTATCATTAACAGCAGACTCGTACATTTCCTCAGTGAAAACAATGTACTGAGGAAATGTCAAATTGTCTTTTTACCATATTACCATACAACAGAACACGTATTTACCCTGCACACCCTAATTGACAAACAAACAAACCAAAACAAAGACATAGTCTTCTCATTCTTTGATTATTTAAAAAAAAGCTTTTGACTCAATTTGGTATGAGGGTCTGCTCTACAAATTGATGGAAAAACATACGACATTAGAAAATCCATGTACACAAGTGTGTGGTTAAAATTGTCAAAAAACACACACATTTCTTCCCACAGGGCCGTGGGGTGAGACAGGGATGCAGCTTAAGCCACCCCTTCTTCAACTTATATATCAACAAATTGGCGAGGGCACTAGAACAGTCGGCATCACCCTACTAGAATCTGAAGTCAAATGTCTACCGTTTTCTTATGATCTGGTGGTTCTGTCCCCAACCAATGAGGGCCTATTGCATGACCTAAATCTTCTGCACAGATTCTGACAGACCTGGGCCCTGACAGTAAATCTCAGTAAGACAAAAATAATGGTGTTTCAAAAAAAGGTCCAGTCGCCAGGACCACGAAATCCATCTAGACACCGAGAGCACACAAAAAACGATACATACCTCAGCCTGAACATCAGCACCACAGGTAACTTCCACAAAGCTGTGAACGATCTGAGAGACAAGGCAAGAAGGGCCTTCTATGTCATCAAAAGGAACATAAAGTTCAACATACCAATTAGGATCTGGCTAAAAATACTTGAATCAGTTATAGAACCCGTTGCCCTTTATGGTTGTGAGGTCTGGGGTCCGCTCACCAACGAAGAATTCGCAAAATGGGACAAAAACCAACTTGAGACTCTGCATGCAGAATTCTGCAAAAAATATCCTCCGTGTACAACGTAAAACCCAAATAATGGATGCATAGCAGAATTAGACTGATACCCGCTTTCAAAATCCAGAAAAGAGCCGTTAAATTCTTCCACCTAAAGGAAGCGGTTCCCAAACGTTCCATAACAAATCCATCACCTACAGAGAGATGAACCTGGAGAAGAGTCCCCTAAGCAAGCTGGTCCTGGGGCTCTGTTCACAAACACAAACAGACCCCACAGAGCCCTAGGATAGCAACATAATTAGACCTAACCAAATCATGAGAAAACAAAAAGATAATTACTTGACACATTAGAAAGAATTAAAAAAAACAGAGCAAACACAGACTCAGTGAGCATAGCCTTGCTATTGAGAAAAGCTGCCGTAAGCAGACCTGGCTATCAAGAGAAGACAGGCTATGTGCACACTGCTCAGAAAATGAGGTGGAAAACTGAGCTGCACTTCCTAACCTCCTGCCAAATATGACCATATTAGAGACACATATTTCCCTCAGATTATACAGGACCCACAAAGAATTTGAAAACAAACTCAATTTCGCTAAACTCCCATATCTATTGGGATATGCTGCCATTGCAGTGTGCCTGCAATGGCAGCAAGATTTGTGATTTATTGCCACAAGAAAAGGGCAACCAGTGAAGATCAAACACCATTGTAAATACAACCCATATTTATTTATGTTCCCTTTTGTACTTTAACTATTTGCATATAATATGACATTTGAAATGTCTTTATTATTTTTGAACTTTTGTGAGTGTAATGTTTACTGTCAGTTGTTATTGTTTATTTCACTTTTGTTTATTATCTACTTCACTTGCTTTGGCAATGTTAACATGTTTCCCATGCCAATAAATCCCTTAATTGAAATTGAATTGAGAGAGCGAGAGAGAGAGACTGCCAGAGGGAGAAAGACAAACACGGAGAGAGAGAGAAAGAGAGAGAGAGACTGACAAGGAGGGAGAGAGAGACTTACAGGGAGGGAGAGAGAGAGAGAGTACCATCCAGTACCATCCCCGTACCATCCAGAAAGTCAACGCTGACATCACCAGAGGGTGTGGCCTACTCCCGAACATACACATTGCTCACCACCCAACAATCACCCCAGAGCATCTACACGACCACTCCCACCTGAGGAAGCAGACAGTAGGGATGTTTGCCAAGTCCCTAAAGGACGTAGCACTTGGTAGACAAACACCCCATGCTGTACTGGACAGAGGAGCACCCAGAGACCCCTACCAGACCACTGCACCACCAAGGAGCCCCAGGCCCCTTCAACGCCACACCAGACCCAGTGCACCCCACAGGCCCCACCCACCCCCAGAGCATCACCACTTCCATCGGCTTAGCCAGACCAGACCGGGCCCAGCCTATTATCCCGCACCAGACCACCACCCCTACCAGACCAGAGAGGAAGTCCCACGGCCCAGGACCTGGCCCCCCTCCACCTCACAGGGCCCAACAGCAGGAC
>NW_021823090.1:0-58120 GCF_901001165.1 Salmo trutta | reverse complement strand
CATAGGGCCCATGCCTACCTGAGGGCAGAGAACTGTTCAGGAGCTACCTTGCCTCAACCTCTCCATCACCTCCCGTTAGAGATGCTCTTCCCAGGCAGCTTCAGCTGGGGCAGTGCCACACTCACCTGAAAGAGAAATCATACAATACATATCACACATGCTCACCTGGAAGTCAAAAACATTAAGTTGGAGATGCTCATTTAACTACTTCCGGTCCAAGTGTATGTGACAGTGTGCATGTGAATCACTCACAGTCATCTTGGCAATGGGTTTCAGGAACAGGTTGTACTCCTGACACAGACACACCGCCTCAGTGGTGTCATGGACGATGGTGGTCATCATGACACCTGACTACAGAAACCTGGGGGATGAAGAGAAAGATGGGGGTGATAGAGGGGAGCTAGTCAATGGGATCAGTGTGGAAAATGTGTAGATGTGCTGTGTCTTTCATACACGAATTGCCTACCATCACTGGATATCTGGCTGGCCAGCCAACTAACGTTAACTATAATTCATACAGAAACTGCCAATGAATATATTTATCTTGCTAGCTACTGTAACGTTAGCTAATAGTATTTCCTTTTAAACATTAGCCATGATCTTGGTATGTTTTTCGAGTCACTAGAAAGCAGACATCACTGTGACACATTTGCTAGCAAACTAGCTAAATATCCGATATGTAGCTAGTTAGCACTGAAACTAAAAACCAAAGGTAGCTAGCCGATAGCTCTGCTAACGTTACGACTGAGTGGTTTCAGATAGCTAGCACAGCAGTTACAGTAACGTTAGCTGGCTAACGGTAACCAATGCGCCGCAGCACTTTTATCCTCAAAACAAACAATGTAATAATTTACAGTTAGTACGTATAAACACCAACCTGTTTCACCAGCAGCTAAATATATGTACTTTATGTTGTTTGCATGTGTTAAAACTAGAATATCTCCACAACACGTCAGTTAACTGCACTTTCTCCACAACAAATGTAGCTACTGGCGGAAACTTCCGAGTTGGGTGAACTTTGAACTTACCATAGACACACGAAAGCGTTTTACTGTAGAATTAAACATTTATCGCCACCTTGCGACGATCCCTGAAGCGCATTTGCTCATACCGTAATTATTTACTAACGAAATTAACAAATAACGTCGTAACGTTAGCAGCTAGTGGGCTAGCTATCTTTGGTTTTTAGTTTCAACTTATGACATTTCTTCATCTTTTTAAAATACAAAATCGTATACGGATAAATTGCAAATTGTCAAGAACAAAAAATGGTATCAAAAGTATCCACTAGAGAGCAGCAAACGTCATGAATACATTTTGACAAAAATAATATTGGCAAATACACATTTCTTCATCTTTTTAAAAATACAAAATCGTGTACGGATAAATTGCAAATTGTCAACAGCAAAAAATGGTATCAAAAGTATCCACTAGAGATCAGCAAACGTCATGAATACATTTTGACAAAATATATTTGGCAAATACACTTTTCCTTTCGTCTTTCTAAGATTTCTGCAAATGGAAACCTACGGCTGGAGTAGGCATGAGAGTAGGGGGAGTAGAGTGAGCACCCCAAAAGAGTGAAGTACAGTGAGCAGCACCCCGCTCTCTCTTTCCTCTCTCATCCCTCTCATTGATTCAGCGGTGCTATAGAGCTAGAGCCCCGGGCAGTAAAGTTGGCATAGTTTCCCTGAAAAGATGTGGAGGAATTTACATAATAGGCATTATTCCCCTCAGTGTGTATGTAGGTCAGGCAGGCAGCCATGAGGCCCTGGCAGCACTCACCCTGTTCTGCTCTGCTGTGCACCCTGCTCTGTCTCATCACAGATAAACTGAACTTCAGTCATTTTTTGAACAAGAAGAGAAATTGGTAAACTTCTTTGCTGGGGCAACTCAGTACTAAACTCCCTTCAGTACAGATTAGGGACAGTTGCTTGACTTGGGCACCTCAAATGTTCTCCTGCTTGAGCTCTGTTCCTCTTATAGAATATTAGCTCAAAAGTATTGCGGAGCTCTTACACCTAAATATAAACAGTACCAACACCCAAAATGAGTACCGTAACCTATTTCAGTCCAAGTCAAGCACTGATTGGGGATGAGAGGAGAAATGAGGGAGGATAAGAGAGATGAGGGAGGAGAGGAAAGAGGAGAGCAGAGACACATCATGAACACAACAGGTGCTGACTGGGAGTTGACTGTGAACAGTAACAGGTGCATAGCAGTTCCATCAAACAGCCTGTACACCTGCAGAGTAATGAATTCCAGATTAACCTCAACTGTCTATAGCCAATCAAAGAGCATCAATAATTCAACCACACCACACCATTACGTTTCAGCGTTAGTCTCATATAGACATTCAATATCTATAGCAATACCTCTGTGTAAAGTAATTGTATATTTCTGCTTTGGCTACAAAAACACACAGGCGTCAGATGTATGAAAACAGTTATTGCTTTATTTCCCCAATAAGATTCAAAGTGAAAAGACGGGGCACTATGAAAGGAATCTGGGAAGAGAGGAGAAACATTCAAGTGTATAATACATATACAATGGCTCAAAACTGGAGTGGAATCAGACAATATCAGACAGACAGAGAGACCAAGAAAACAGCATCTTTGCATTCATCCAACATTAGGAAAAGTGACATCAGGTGCCCAGCAGTCAGACTGCTAGAGTCTAGCAACAGGCTGGTCTGTACAATTCAGTATTTATCTATAGTATACAAGGACAATGACAACATCTAAACTGCAACATATGAGTGAGGAACTTCAGCCCAACACTATGATGATCATGCTGGAGAATTTAAGGGTATGTCCAAAAACATTTGAAATGTTAACAGTCATTTATTGTGAGAAAATATAGGTAAAAATATTCAGGGACATTTGTTCCACAGAATGAAAACATGTATTTATTCTATGGTAAATTCATGAACAGGTAAAAACGTGATTGAATGAATGACTGTTTGTAGAGCAGGGTCTGTGGAATGGGCCATAGATGTACAGCATGTCCTACTCATTGGCTACATTTCTGCCTATATGGGGACTCCTTTTTCCCCCATCTCAATTCTAGGAGTTCTGACCCTTTCTTTTTCTATTCCTGACCATTTCAGGAATAGACCATTCACAGTCTAGCGAATGTAACTTAAAATGTGCAGAGTCTTTCTAACTTTACTGCAGGTAAAACCTCTACACAACCCATAGGTCATAGACTCACCTATTTCATTCTGGTTAAACCTTCAAAGTGACAAGTGCAGTTACATCGAGACTCGTGTTGAAGGTGTTCAGTGGTTATTTTGACTTGTCTTTATAATAATTTTAGAAGTTAAATAATTCTGTTAAATATATTAAAGAATTATGTAGAGGTAATTACTGTAAGCAGCACCTTACATCCCCACAGGATTCAGATCTATTCAGTGAACATTTTTCTTACAGCAAAATGATCCCAGATCTATTTCCCTGTAATCTCTCGTGGACAGATTACATAAACATAAATGGTACGAGCATCTGACCAAATTACGCAATATTTTAGTTCTGGGATTAATTTCCCAGTGACTAGTAAACGGTGCCAAATCTAAAGTTTAAAGTAGGCCTACAGTTCCCAGACCCAGGTTAAGCCTACACCTGGATGGAAAGGCATGCTCCTGCTCATCTTTTTTAGTCCAGGACTAAATGTAATATGTGTTGGGTGGAAACTTGGCCCTTAGTACTAGATCCCATGTCATAATAGTATCATAATCAGTAGGCTGGTTATAAGGGACGCCTTTGATCTGTTACTGTACGTGCGATTCTAACACTGCAGTGACTTATCCAAACAGATTGGAAATTGGTCTGCCTTTGAGGGGGCTGGTTGGGCTGGTCTCCCCCCTTTCTCCCTCCTCCACTCCCTCCCCCGTCCCTCTGAAGGAGGTGCTGTGGATGATCTGGGTCTTATGGCGTCCTCGGTGGAGCCGTGCGTTGATCCGACTTAGAGACGACTTCCTCTGAACAGCCTTGCTCCTTCCTGCCCCCCCCCCCCCCCCCCCCCCCCCCTCCCCTGATCCATTCAGCAGCCTCAGTGGGTTCAGGTTGGACTGGAGAACTCTGGGTAATCTCCACCGCCCCCCTTGTGCCCCGCTGTCTGCGTTCTCCGTGTCTGATTCTCCTCCTCCTACAGGGCTGGTCCCACCCCCTGGCTCCAGGGCTGCAGTAGAGGAGACTCCATGGGGAAGGTACTGGCCAGCTCTCCTCCCACTGTAGTCTCTGGCCTCTGGGTCTACAGACCACTGGTCTACCAGCACATGCACCACCTGACAATCACAGCACAGAAAACTTGATTTAAACCACCTAACAAGCACGCCACAGAAAACAATATCAGTGGACAGCAGGGCAGAGTGGAGGGCTGGGCAGGAGGACAGCACCTACCTGTGTGTGTCCATGCATAGCGGCCAGGTGAAGGGGAGTGTACCCAGCACTAGAGCGTACATTAACATCCACAGGGACATTGTTCTGCTTGGCATGCTCCAGTAGCTGTGTCAACAGCTCCTCGTTGCCCTGCTTGGCAGCCCAGTGGAGGCAGGAGAAGCCCGTCACAAAGTCCCTCTTGGTCAGCAGGCTGGGGTCCAGGATCAGCAGCGGATACAGACTGTCCCACTGACCGTCCGAGGCACACAGCATCCACTCGTGCTCCAGGGGGTCCAGGGCAACTGAGACACAGTCCCCGTCTGCAGACGACAGCAAGAGGTGGAGTCACCGTCGCTCCTGACAGAGTCTCTGAGACGAGAGCCACGGTTGATCAGAGACCGACGTACCTGGAGACAGGCAAAGACAGAAAGGAACAATTAGTAGGCTACATCTCAGAAAAGGCAGCCTAAACAACCTTAGACCAGAACCAGTGATAGAATAAAATGAAAGTGTGAGTCGTCTACCTGTGGGGAGCTGCTCATCATCAGCTCTATGAAGTTCCTGCGGCTCGCTCTTGGGGGTGTTCCAGTCTCCATCCAGTCCCTCCCACCCCCGTCCTCTGACAGAGCGCTGGTCAGCAGAGCCCTCTGGGAGCCCCGGGAGGTCCTCCTACTTCCCCTCACCTGCACCTGGCCAGCCAACACACCTGAGTCTGTCCCCAGTGCTGGAGCTGACTCTCTCCTCCTCCTGTCTCTTAGCTTCACCTCTCCACCAGAGAAGGTATCATCACTAACTTCTCTAAGCTTCACCTCTGTGACTCCACCTGAGGTAACATCAATAACTTTACCTTCCTCTAGGCAGCATGGATGATGAACATTACCGTTTGATTCCATGTCATTATCAAGCCAAGATAGGGCGTCGGGTGCATTTGAGTCTTTTTCAGGTGAATCACATGTATCACTAGAATGTCCGTTTCCATCTCGGCTGGCATTGCTGCTCCCACCCCTTCTCCAGATTCAGATAGTGGGCGGTCCCTACCACACACCCGTTGCCGTTACACTCTCCATCGTTGCCAGGGTCTGTGTGCTTCACGGAGCTTGTGCTGTTTTCCTTCAAACACACGAATTTCACTCCATCCTCCAGTTTTATGAAAGCAACGCTGTCAACGTGACGGTTCAACCTTTCATTGAACAGTGTTTTCTTTGACGCATCACCTTTCCACACTGATTCAAAATGATCAATCAGGTCCATATATCTGACCAACCCTCCTCTCTCCGTCAGGAACTCCAGGACGGCTTGTTCTTGTGCATTCGGTCGCCATTTAGAATAAATAGTGGAAATAGCCAACACAATAATAACGATTTAAAATGTTTCTTTCCCACGTTGCATCGTTTCATCCGTGCATCACTGACAGGTCTCTGAAGTACGCCGATAACAGCATATTCATTATCACCATCATCCTAATCCCTACTCTCCGAGTCTCTCCTCCAAGAGACAAACCGTGTGTGACAGACAGGGGTCGCAGTAGCATCAAAACATCATCCCCTCCCCTAGCAACGTAATTAGAGATCAGTGAAACTGGCATACTTGTATGGCCATTTTGGATCCAACGTTCTGTTTGAAATGAACAGGGGTTCCATCCATGACAGAGCCACCATGGTAGCAGTGGAAGGTTTTTATTTGGATGATACCATTGTGTTTAAAGAAGGGGTTACCAGTCATTTATGTAAGTGCAACGTTATCTACACTCATACAAACCGCTGCTGTTCACAAAGAAAGCGAAACATTCCCGAAATGTAGCCTAAAATTGCGTTTTATTTATGTGAATTGCAGAGTAAAAAATGAGGGGTTCAACAACGGTTCTTCTAAGATCCTTAAAGTTCCTTGAAGAACCTTGGGGTTCTTGACACTGAAAAATGCCCCCAAAAGGTTCTTCCAAGAACAGTCCTAGCTTGCTTGCTATATGAAAATCGAATTATTGCATGCGCCGTGCCTAAGAACAGCCCTTAGCCGTGAGATATTGGCCATATATCACAAACACCGAGGAGCCTTATTGCTATTATAAACTGGTTACCAACGTAATTAGAGCAGTAAAACGAAATATTTTGTCATACCCGTGGTGGTCTGATATACCATGGCTTTCAGCCAATCAGAATTCAGGCTCAAACCACCCAGTTTATAAAGGGAAAATGCACGCTTTAGAATGCCCTTCAAGTCTATCTGAAAGGAGTATTCAACAATGCACGGTATAAGTTAGAATATGTTAAACACTATTGCTGCATTGATGACTAAACTGCTCCCTTATTTGTGTGTGTCTATGTCTACAGGTATACTGACGAGGAGGCACACAAATGTATGTACAATTGGTATTGGTTTGCCGCATAATGTTATGCAGATCACATGTATCAACTACAGTTAATTGTAATGGTTTCTCTAAAACCTTGTAGGACTCTTCAATGAAGATCCCAAAGGACTCTACATTATGGACAAGGTATGTGTATGAAAACCGTTGTCAAAAGTGAATACTTTTTTTGACCACAAAAACCAAGGTATGAATACTGTCATGTGTACGTTTTGTTAATCATCTGTATAATTATATTTTTTTGTACTCACAAACTTCATCCTCCCTACACCTCTGATGAATATAACAGGAAACCTGTTCGATCACCATGCACTGCAAAATGATTCTGGCTCCGGATAGCCTACAGAGGACATTCATACATTAACATCACATGTAAGGTGATGAAACCCATTGGACTTGGCGCTCTGCTGGGAGATTACCTCATAATTGGATTTTAAAATGTTGCTTTGCCATTAAAATTATAATAAACACGGACAACTAAAATATGTGTTATTGTTATACTGATTAATAATAATATAATCATCTAATTAGATATTTTTCTACGTTTCCTCTGCTGTGTCCTGGTGCGCATTCAGCAGGATACAATGTTTTGGAATGTTCAGATATAACTAGGTAATGTAGCTAGAACAAACATGCTTCTCCGACAAGGAATCATTTCCTATGTATTAATTTGGCATTTCTGTTGGCATTTCTATCTGCAACGTTTGGCAAAGGAACGTGGCCCTGGCCGTTGTCCTCATGAAAATATTTGTGGTTGCAGTGTAGTACTGACACTAGAGGGCGCGAAACAACTGCTTAAACTATAGAGACAAAATGCCATGCACTATGATACATTTCTCCTTCAAAAGTATTTCTCATTCTCATTATATAATTGATATATTAACAACGACCTATAGAACACTCAGAATAACAACAAAGAATACGAGTTATTTTTATCAATCTCTCAAGAATGTATGCTTTATTCTTTTCAGCTATATTTCTGGTGGTCTGTAGACTATTTAAAGGGTGTTTACTGCCCTACTGAGATGATCTATGATCTTCAGTGTTCTCTTCACGAAGCTCTATGCCCTTCTCACCTTCTCCTGACACCCTGCTGTGCTGCCTGGCTCACTGCCACACCACAGGTCTGGAATGTGGCCAGTTGATGCTGTGGAATCTACATAAATACAGTATCTGCAGCAGCTGAGCTGTGTATATAGAGGTTTTAGGCTTGGTGAGGGACTGAACGAGGTCAAACCTATCTTGTGCTGGACCAGGGGTGTTTGTGTGTGTGTGTGTGTGTGTGTGTGTGTGTGTGTGTGTGTGTGTGTGTGTGTGTGTGTGTGTGTGTGTGTGTGTGTGTGTGTGTGTGGAAACAGTGGATGAAGCATAGTGTGGGGTGGGTTGGAGTGGGTAGTGGGCTGGGTTGACCGTGTTGAGGAGGATGGGTATCTGGGTCGGGGTGACTTTCACTGTATCCTGAATAGAACACACCAACACAGAACCTGGCATGCTGAAGTGCTGTTGGCATCAGAGAAGTGTTGACTAGAATGGTGATCAGTGTCCTTACAGCCCAGTTTCCTAAACACACACACACCTCTCTACCATGTGATGACACACATACACACAGTGTCACACACACACACCTCTCCACCTATATAGCAATGTGTGTCAGCCAGGCCTTAGCTTCACTCTAAATGCAAATAGGTGTGAGGTGATTATTCCTGACAGCCTTGCTGTCACCCACCTCCACTGGGACAGAGAGAGGGAGGAAAGAAGAGGAGAGGGAAGTGATGGAGAGGAGGGGAGGCAGTAGTGAGATAGCATGTTTGTCATCAGGCACGAGGCGAGACAGGTTGTATTAAAACAAAGGCATTTATTGCAAAAATGCACTTGACATGAAAAACCAAACCACGAGGTCATCATTACGAGACAATGTTTAATGATCACATGATCACATTGTAGAACGCTGGTCACCAGCGGATGGCAACTCTGGCACCCACGAAATATAAAATCTGGACAATATACAGTATCAGTCAAAAGTTTAGACACAGCTACTCATTTAAGGAATTTTCTTTATTTTTACTATTTTCTACATTGTAGAATAATAGTGAAGACATCAACACTATGAAATAACACATATGGAATCATGTAGTAACCAAAAAAGTGTTAAACAAATCAAAATATATTTATATTTCACATTCTTCAAAGTAGACACCCTTTGCCTTGATGACAGCTTTGCACACTCATAGCATTCTCTCAACCAGAATCATGAGGTAGTCACCTGGAATGCATTTCAATTAACAGGTGTGTCTTGTTAAAAGTTAATTTGTGGAAATGTTTTCCTTCTTAATGCGGTGTGTGGTGACAAGATAGGGGTGGTATACAGAAAATAGCCCAATTTGGTAAAAGACCAAGTCTATATTATGGCAAGAACAGCTCAAATATCATTACTTTTAAGACATGAAGGTCAGTCAATTTGGAAACATTTCAAGAACTTTGAAAGTTTCTTCAAGTGTAGTCTCAAAAACTGTCAAGGGCTATGATGAAACTGTCTCTCATGAGGACCGCCACAGGAAAGGAAGACCCAAAGTTACCTCTGCTGCAAAGGATAAGTTCATTAGAGATACCAGCCTCAGAAATTGCAGCCCAAATAAATGCTTCAAAGAATTCAAGTAAGACACATCTTAACATCAACTGTTCAGAGGAGACTGCTGATCTCCACATGTGTGGTTCCCACTGTGAAGCATGGAGGAGGGTGTGATGGGGGTGCTTTGCTGGTGACACTGTTGGTGATTTATTTAGAATTGAAGGCACACTGAACCAGCATGGCTACCACAGCATTCTGCAGCGATACGCCATCCCATCTGTTTTGTGCTTAGTGGGACTATCATTTGTTTTTCAACAGGAAAATGACCCAAAACACACCTCCAGGCTGTGTAAGGGCTATTTGACCAAGAAGGAGAGTGATGGAGTGCTGCATCAGATGACCTTGCCTCCACAATCACCCGACCTCAACCCAATTGAGATGGTTTGGGACGAGTTGGACCGCAGAGTGTAGGAAAACCCAGCCACAAGTGCTCAGCATATGTGGGAACTCCTTCAAGACTGTTGGAAAAGTATTCCAGGTGAAGCTGGTTGAGAGAATGCCAAGAGTGTGCAAAGCTGTCATCAAGGCAAAGGGTGGCTACTCTGAAGAATGTAAAATAATTTTGATTTGTTTAACACTTTTTGGGTTACTACATGATTCCATATGTGTTATTTCATAGTTTTGATGTCTTCACTATTATTCTACAATGTAGAAATTAGTACAAATAAAGAAAAACCCTTTAATGAGTAGGTGTGTCCAAATTTTTGACTGGTACTGTATAAATATATATATTCTTTATTTTCTTTGCAGTAATGTAACACTTCTCTTGTAACACTTCTCTCATAGTTAGACAGCATTAGATCAGCATGAAAAGTCAGTGGCACAGTACTCACACCAGACAATCTGTAAAGTCTTGTCAGTGGCACAGTACTCACACCAGACAATCTGTAAAGTCTTGTCAGTGGCACAGTACTCACACCAGACAATCTGTAAAGTCTTGTCAGTGGTACTGCACTCACACCAGACAATCTGTAAAGTCTTGTCAGTGGTACAGTACTCACACCAGACAATCTGTAAAGTCTTGTCAGTGGTACAGTACTCACACCAGACAATCTGTAAAGTCTTGTCAGTGGTACAGTACTCACACCAGACAATCTGTAAAGTCTTGTCAGTGGTACAGTACTCACACCAGACAATCTGTAATGTTTTATCAGACAAACCAGAAACAGTTGACCTGAACACACTGACTCATGGGAACACTGGGGAGCAGGAATAGCAAGATGGGCGATGTGTGGTGACTGAATCATGTGGAAGTGCTGCATCTCCAACAAGGAGGTGATTTAGCTCCATAGACAAATAGTAGAAACAGACAAACAGGCTGGCATTTTGGGTTCAGTAGAAACAGGGTTACAGCTGGTTCATCTGGGGTTAAGGGTTGCTTCTGGACCGGGTTTCACTCTATTCTCTCTCTCTCTCTGAGGAGGAGGGGAGAGACTGGGACCCATCCAGTCCTTTCACGTCACAGTGTGTGTGTTGGTGTGTATGTGTGTGTATCAGGGCTTGATGGAAAGACTCTAATCTCCTCTGAATCTCTGGGTGTTTAAAGTCATCTGTCTGTCACCCAACTAAGGGATTACCCAGACTCCCTGCTGCTGTTACTCGAATCAGAACCAGATGGTCTCACACACACAAGGGTGTGCTTTGTGCTGAGATGGAGTGTGCTGTCTGTCTATTGTAGATCTAGTCTCATCTGTGCTGTAGCCAACTTGTTCTGGCCTTCCTAACTCTGTGCTTCTGTTTCACTATGTCTTCCTGACCTGTAGACTTATGTGCTTTACTCTTCTAAACCAGTTGATCCTACTTCTGTTGTTGAACAGTTGTTTTGTGCTGAGTCAATGAGACAGTAGTTGTGTGCATAGATAGGAGTGGACCACTGTTGTGTGCTTAACCAATGAGAGAGGAATACTGCTGTGTGCTTAGCCAATAAAAAAGGACCACCATTGTGTGCTTAGCCAATGAAAGAGGAGTACTGTTGTGTGCTTAGCCAGTGAAATAGGAGGTTTGATGTAGCTTGCCAGACGTGAGGTATGTTTAAGACCATTTGAGACCGTTGGTGTGCTTTCTGTCCCGTTGTTGAGCTGCCACATGGCTGGTATTAACCACTGCTGGTCACACGCGCATGCACTCACACACACACACACAACACACACACACACACACACACACACACACCACACCCACACACACACACACCACACACACACACACACACACCACACACACACACACACACACACACCGACCAGAAGGAACAAGTATCAGGTAAGCCAGGGTCTTTAGGTGCTTCTGTAACCAGTCCGGCCTGTCTCTAGCCATACCACACATTCATATGGACACTCATGTTTAGAGCATATACACACTGAAGCAGTAGAAAAATACTATGCACCGCCTGATGATGTCAACATCATAAGTCATTGATGAGGTTGATGAAGGACCCCTCCCATACCTGTCCTGGGAGTGCCTGCGTGGATAAAGGCCCCTGCTCCTATGAGGCTGGTTGGAGCTGGGGTGGCGGTGTGTGTTGTGTTGTGTGTGTGGGTATTACTATCCTTGTGTGTACTGGAAATCCTCACAAGGATAGTAAAAAAAAAGGAAAATGATCCCCCATGGGGACATTTCCCAGGTCCTTATGAGGACAAAGGCTATTTTAGGCATAGAGGTTAGGTTTAGGGTTAGGGTTACAATTAGGGTTAGGGTTTGAATTAGAGTTAAGGGTTAGGGTTAGGGGTTAAGGTTAGGGTAAGGGTTAGGTTTAGTGTTAGGGTTAGGGAAAATAGGTTTAGGGGAAGTAGGATTTTGAATGGAAATCAATTTTAGGTCCCCACAAGGATAGTAAAAATACAGTTGATGTCAGAAGTTTACATACACCTTAGCCAAATACATTTAAACTCAGTTTTTCACAATCCCTGACATTTAATCCTAGTAAAAATTCCCTGTCTTAGGTCACTTAGGATCACCACTTTATATTAAAAATGTGAAATGTCAGAATAATTGTAGAGAGAATGATTTATTTCAGATTTTATTTCTTTCATCACATTCCCAGTGGGTCAGAAGTTTACATACACTCAATTAGTATTTGGTAGCATTGCCTTTAAATTCTTTAACTTGGGTCAAATGTTTCAGGTAGCCTTCCACAAGCTTCCCACAATAAGTTGGGTGAATTTTGGCCCATTCCTCCTGACAGAGCTGGTGTAACTGAGTCAGGTTTGTAGGCCTCCTTGTTCGCACACGCTTTTTCAGTTCTGCCCACATATTTTCTATAGGGTTGAGGTCAGGGCTTTGTGATGGCCACTCCAATACCTTGACTTTGTTGTCCTTAAGCCATTTTGACACAACTTTGGAAGTATGCTTGGGGTCATTGTCCATTTGGAAGACCCATTTGCGACCAAGCTTTAACTTCCTGACTGATGTCTTGAGATGTTGCTTCAATATATCCACACAATTTTCCTGCCTCATGATGCCTTCTATTTTGGAAAGTGTACCAGTCCCTTCTGCAGCAAAAGCACCCCCACAACATGATACTGCCACCACCGTGCTTCACGGTTGGGATGGTGTTCTTCGGCTTGCAAGCATCCCCCTTTTTCCTCCAAACATAACGATGGTCATTATGGCCAAACAGTTATATTTTTGTTTCATCAGACCAGAGGACATTTCTCCAAAAACTACGATCTTTGTCCCCATGTACAGTTGCAAATGGTAGTCTGGCATTTTTATGGAGGTTTTGGAGCAGTGGCTTCTTCCTTGCTGTGTGGCCTTTCAGGTTATGTTGATATAGGACTCGTTTTACTGTGGATATAGATACTTTTGTACCTGTTTCCTCCAGCATCATCACAAGGTCCATTGCAGTTGTTCTGGGATTGATTTGCACTTTTCGCACCAAAGTGCGTTCATCTCTAGGAGACAGAACGTGTTTTTTCCTGAGCGGTATGACTGTTGCATGGTCCCATGGTGTTTATACTTGCGTACTATTTTTGTACAGATGAACGTGGTACCTTCAGGCATTTGGAAATTGCTCCCAAGGATGAACCAGACTTGTGGAGGTCTACAATTTATTTTCTGAGGTCTTGGCTGATTTCTGTTGATTTTCCCATGATGTCAAGCAAAGAGGCACTGAGTTTGAAGGTAGGCCTTGAAATACATCTACAGGTACACCTCCAATTGACTCAAATTATGTCAATTAGCCTATCAGAAGCTTCTAAAGCCATGACATCATTTTCTGGAATTTTCCAATCTGTTTTAAGGCACAGTCAACTTAGTGTATGTAAACTTCTGACCCACTGGAATTGTGATACATTGAATTATAAGTGAAATAATCTGTCTGTAAACAATTGTTGGAAAAACGACACGTGTCATGCACAAAGTAGATGTCCTAACCGACTTGCCAAAACTATTGTTTGTTAACAAGAAATTTGTGGAGTGGTTGAAAAACAAGTTTTAATGACTCCAACCTAAGTGTATGTAAACTTCCGACTTCAACTGTATGCTCTGTGTGTTTGTGTGTGTGTGTAGCGATCCTGTTCAGAAGATTTCTACGAAGCTGCCGGGGAAGAGCCCAGTGCGTCCAGTCCTCTGCAGAGTGCCTTTGTACCAGCCATCTTCTCTCTTCTTATGAACAAACACCACGTCTCCCTCTCTCAGCTCGATCTCTGCCTCGCTCTGAGGGGGGTAGGGCACCACCACACGATACCTAGGGAGGGAGAGTTAGGAAGAATGATGCACTGTAACTCATATTAAGACACACACACACACACCAAAACACACACACACACACATGCACACACAGTAAGAGTTGATATATGCAGCTACTCAGGTCAACATCATTCAGCAGTTTTGTACATAAACGGCTCACAAAGTGCTTGACACTTTGGAGTAGTGTGTGTGTGTGTGTGTGTGTGTGTGTGTGTGTGTGTGTGTGTGTGTGTGTGTGTGTGTGTGTGTGTATGTTAAGTTAAGCAGCTGCTCTCAGAGAAAAAATACATGTCTGTGTAAACCAGAGGAGCTATAGCTCACAGTGACCGCTGAAGGACTGATAACCTACAGCTAGTATCAAGCTCCAAGCTGTGAGTGTGTGTGTGTGTCTGTGTGTGTGTGCGTATGTGTGTGTGTGTGTGTTTCTGTGTGTGCGCTAGTACTTGCGCGTGCTTGCGCTTGCTTGCGTGTGCGTGTGCTGGAGGGCACTATTATCTCTGACACACAGTGATGGGGATAGGAGAAGAGTGATGATCAGAGGCTCAGTTCTTTTTTGTGCTGCCGTGGCGTAGACTAGTGTATGTTTCAAGGTGTGTGTATGAGTGTGTGTAAACACAGTATATTTGTTGTAACACAGTATATTTGTTGGAACACAGTATATATTGGTGTAACCCTAGATTGTAAACTGACATGGCCACATGGTTTGTGTCTCTTTGTTAACAAGAACTTGTGCACAATCTCTTATATGAAGGAAGCCTCAAAGTTCTGCTTGCCTGAATTAGAACACCTCATGATAAACTGTCGACCACACTATTTACCAAGAGAGTTTTCATCTATATTTTTCATAGCTGTCTATTTACCACCACAAACCGATGCTGGCACTAAGACCACACTCAACGAACTGCAAACAAGAAAATGCTCACCCAGAGGCAGCTCTTAGTGGCCGGTGAATTTAACGCAGAAAAACTGAAATCTGTTTAGCCTAATTTCTACCAGCATGTCACCTGTGCAACTAGAGGCGAAGAAACGAAGAAAATATGCAATAAAAAGTTCCGCCTCGCCCTCCATTTGGCAAATCTGACCATAACTCAATCCTCCTTATTCCTGCTTACAAGCAAAAACTCAATAAGGAAGTACCAGTGACATGCTCAATACGGAAGTGGTCCTCAGGTGGTAGAGAATGGTGCGTGCAGCGCCAGGATATGGGGTTGATTCCCAGGACGACCCGTGAGTAAAATATATTCATGACTGTAAGTCGCTTTGGATAAAAGTGTCTGCTAAATGGCATATTGTAACGTCCGTCGTTAAAGGTAGACCAAGGCGCAGCGTGTGTTGGGTTCATCATATTTATTTAACGGAAACAACACAAAAAAAACAAAACAATAAACAACACAACGAACAAAAAGTTTTGCAGGCTACTAACAGCAATACAAAAACAAGATCCCACAAACACAGGTGGAAAAAAGGCTGCCTAAGTATGGTTCCTAATCAGAGACAACAAGACAGCTGCATCTGGTTAGGAACCATACTCGGCCCAACACAAAGAAATACAAAACATTGAATGCCCACCCCACACCCTGACCTAACCACATAGAGAAACAAACCCTCTCTCTCAGGTCAGGGTGTGACACATATATTATTATATTAGATACTATAAGTAGTCCAATGACACGGATGCTAAGCTATAGGACTGTTTCACTAGCACAGACTGGAATATGTTACGGGATTAATCCGATGGCATTGAGGAGTTTACTACCTCAATCACTGGCTTCATGAATAAGTTTATTGAGATTATAATGGCGCCAGAGGGGATGGCTGCTGTTTTACGGGCTCCAATCCAACTGTGCTATTTTTATTTATTTTTTCTCGCATTGTTTGTAACTAATATTGTACATAGTGTTGCTGCTACCGTCTCTTATGACCGAAAATAACATCTGGATATCAGAACAGCGATTACTCACCTCGAACTGGATGAAGATTTTTTCTTTAATGAGTCCGACACGAAGGTTGAACTGCTTTGTTGAGACAAGGCCCAAATCCCGTCATAAGCGTGAAGAAAAGAAAGAAAAAGGGGGAGGGCAGGGTGCCTTGTATGAATTCGCCGACGAGTAGGTAAACCACCATTACCCTCTGTATTATTGGCTAACGTGCAAACATTGGAAAACAAACAGGACGATCTATGATTGAGACTATCCTACCAACGGGACATTAAAAACTCTAATATCTTATGTTTCACAGAGACTGAACGACGACACGGATAATATAGAGTTGGCTAGCTTCGATGTGTTTCGGCAGGACAGAGCAGCTACGTCTGGTAAGATGAGGGCGGGGGTGTGTGTCTATTTGCCAATAACTGCTGGTGCGCGATGTCTAATATTAAAGAAGTGTCGAGGTATTGCTCGCCTGAGGTTGAATACTACACGATAAGCTGTAGACCACACCATCTACCAAGAGAGTTCTCATCTATATTTTTCATAGCTGTCTATTTACCACCACAAACCGATGCTGGCACTAAGACCGAACTCAACGAGCTGTAAAAGGCCATAAGCAAACAAGAAAATGCTCATCCAGAAGCGGTGCTCCTAGTGGCCGAGGACTTTAATGCAGGCAAACTACTACCAACATATCACATGTGACACCAGAGGGAAAAAAAACTCTAGATCACCTTTACTCCACACACGAGATGTATACAAAGCTCTCCCTCTCCCTCCATTTGGCAAATCTAACCAGAAGCCATGGATTTCAGGCAACATCCGCACCGAGCTAAAGGCTAGAGCTGCCGCTTTCAAGGAGAGGGACACTAATCCGGACGCTTATAAAAATCCTGCAATGTCCTCAAACAAACCAACAAACAGGCAAAGTGTCAATACAGGACTAAGATTGAATCCTACTACACTGGCTCTGATGCTCGTCGGATGTGGCAGGGCTTGAAAACTATTACAGACTACAAAGGGAAACCCAGCCGAGCTGCCCAGTGACACAAGCCCACCAGACAAGCTAAATGCTTTTTATGCTCGCTTCGAGGCAAGCAACAGTGAAGCATGCATGAGAGCACCAGCTGTTCCGGACGACCGTGTGCTCACGCTCTCCATAGCTGATGTGAGCAAGACTTTAAAACAGGTCAACATTCACAAAGCCACAGGCCAGAAGGATTACCAGGACGTGTACTCAAAGCATGTGCGGACCACCTGGCAAGTGTCTTCACTGACCATGTTCAACTCTCCCTGGCCGAGTCTGTAATACCTACATGTTTAAAACAGATCACCATAGTCCCCTGTGCCCAAGAAAGTGAAGGTAACCTGCCTAAATAATTACCGCCCCGTAGAACTCACATTGTAGCCCTGAAGTGCTATGAAGAGGGTGGTCATGGCTCACATCAACACTCTAATGCCAGGACGCCTAGACCCACTCCAAATCGCTTACCACCCCCAACAGATCCACAGATGACCGGCAATCTCAATCGTACTCCACACTGCCCTTTCCCACCTGGACAAAAGGAACACCTATGTGAATAATGCTGTTTCATTGACTACAGCTCAGCGATCACACCATAGTGCCCACAAAGCTCATCACTAAGCTAAGGGACCCTGGGACTAAACACCTGCCTCTGCAACTGGATCCTGGACTTCCTAATGGGCTGTCCCCAGGTGGTAAGGGTAGGCAACAACAACATCTGCCACGCTGATCCTCAACACAGGGGCCCCTCAGGGGTTGCGTGCTTAGTCCCCTCCTGTACTCCCTGTTCACCCACGACCTGCGTGGCCAAGCACGACTCCAACACCATCATTAAGTTTGCTGACGACACCACAGTGGGTAGGCCTGATCACCGACAACGATTGAGACAACCTATAGGAGGAGGTCAGAGACTGGCAGTGTGCTGACAGGACAACCACCTCTCTCTCAATATGAGCAAGAACAAAGGAGCTGATTGTGGACTATAGGAAAGGAGGGGCCGAAACAGGCCCCCATTGACATAGATAGGGCTGTTGTGCAACAGGTTGAGAGCTTCAAGTTCCTTGATGTCCACACACAGTTGTGAAGAGGGCACGACAATGCCTCTTCCCCCTCAGGAGGCTGAAAACATTCATGGCCCTCAGATCCTCCAAAATTTCTACAGCTGCACCATTGGAGAGCATCTTGACTGGCTGCATCACCACTTGTATGGCAACTGTTTGGCATCAGACCGCAAGGCGCTACAGAGGGTAGTGCGGATGGCCCAGCGGATGGCCGAGCTCCCTGCCATCCAGACCTCTACACCAGGCAGTGTCAGAGGAAGGCCCTAAAAAATTGTCAAAGATTCCAGCCACCCGTCATAGGACTGTTCGCGTCTGCTACTGCACGGCAAGCGGTACCGATGCACCAAGTCTTGAACCAACAGGACCCTGAACAGCTTCTAGGGTGGAAGGTAGTCTAGCAGTTAAGAGCATTGGGCCAGTAACTGAAAGGTCGCTGGTTCAAATCCCCAAGACAACTAGGGTGAGAAATCTGTCAATGTGCCCTTGAGCAAGGCACTTAACCAAAATTGATCCAGGGTCGCCATCAATAATGGCTGATCCCTGGCTGCGACCCCACTCTCTGAGGGGTGTCTCGGAGAGTGGGAATGCAAAAAACTAATTTCCAATTCACATAATATATATATATATAGTTGCATTTGGAAAGTATTCAGACCCTTTCCACATTTTGTTACTTTACAGCCTTATTCTAAACATTGATTAAATTAATTGTTTTCCTCATCAAATCTACACACAATACCCCATAATGACAAAGTGAAAACAGACGGAAGGCTACTCCTCAGTAAAAGGCCAAGCCCGCTTGGAGTTTGCCAAAAAGCACCTAAAGGACTCTCAGACCATGAGAAACAAGATTCTCTGGTCTGATGAAACCAAGATTGAACTCTTTGGCCTGAATGCCAAGTTGTCCACATCTGGAGGAAGGAAACCTGGAACCATCCCTACGGTGAAGCATGGTGGTGGCAGCATCATGCTGTGGGGATGTTTTTCAGCAGCAGGGACTGGGAGACAAGTCAGGATCCTTGATGAAAACCTGCTCCAGAGTGCTCAGGGCCTCAGACTTGAGTCGAAGGTTCACCTTCCAACAGGACATTGACCCTAAGCACACAACAAGGAAACGGTGGAGTGCCTTCGGGACAAGTCTCTGAATGTCCTTGAGTGGCCCAGCAGAGCCTGGACTTGAACCCGATTGAACATCTCTGGAGAGACCTGAAAATAGCTGTGAAGTGCACGCTCCCCATCCAACCTGACAGAGCTTGAGAGGATCTGTAGAGAAGAATGGAGAAACTCCCCAAATACAGGTGTACCAAGCTTGAAGTGTCATACCCAAGAAGACTTGAGGCTGTAATCGCTGCCAAAGGTGCTTCAACAAAGTACTGAGTAAAGGATCTGAATATTTATGTAAATGTAATATTTACTTCTTTTTTTATTTGATAAATTTGCAAACATTTTAAAAACCTGTCTGCTTTGTCATTATGGGGTAGTGTATGTAGATTAAAAAAACCAACAATGTAATCCATTTTCGAATAAGGTCTGTAACCTAACAAAAATTTGGAAATTTGAATACTTTCCAAATGACCTCTATAGTACATGTATGAAATCGGACAAATGTAAGCACCCAGCTAATTATTATAATTACCCCCAAGCTATATGACTGCTAATACACTGAACAAAAATATAAACACAACATGTTAACACACAAATAGCATGTAAAGAGTTTGTGTTTCATGAGCTGAAATAAAAGATCTGTCACGACTTCCGCCGGAGTCCGGTCCCTCTCCTTGTTCGAGCGGCGTTCGGGTCGCGTCGACGCAACGGCCTTTCTAGCCATCACTGATCCACTTTTCATTTTCCAGTTGTTTTGTCTTTGTTTTTTACACACCTGGTTTTCAATTCCCCATTACATGTTCTTATTTAACCCGCTGGTTTCCCCATGTTTGTGTGCGTGTTTGTTTTATTGTAAGGCTGTATCTGACAGCTGGTATATTGTTACCGGGTTTTGTTATTACGCCCATTTATTTCGTGGTACCGGTATTTTTCCAGCACCATTAGTATGTGTTTATACTGGTGTTTTCTTGAATTAAATACCTTGTCCACGCATCTCAGCTCTCCTGCGCCTGACTCCTTTCACCAGTTACCACAGCCTTAACAAGATCCCAGAGATTTTCCACACGCAAAAAAAAGCTTATTCTGTCAAATTTTTGTGCCCAAATTGTTTACATCCCTCTTAGTGAGCATTTCTCCTTTGCCAAGATAATACATCCACCTGACATGTGTGGCATATCATTGAAGCTGATTAAACAGCATGATCATACACAGGTGAACCTTGTGCTGTGGACAAAAAAGGCCACTCTAAAATGTGCAGTTTGTCATACAGCACAACGCCACAGATGCAATTGGCATGCTGATTGCAGGAACGTCCACCAGAGAACGTTTTGAGAATTTGGCAGTACGTCCAACTGGCATCACAACCACAGACCATGTGTAACCACGCCAGCCCAGGACTCCACATCCGGCTTCGTCACCTGCGGGATCGTCTGAGACCAGCCACCCGGACAGCTGATGAAACTGTGGATTTGCACAACCAAAGAATGTCTGCACAAACTGTCAGGAACCGTCTCAGGGAAGCTCATCTGCATGCCGGCATCGTCTTCACCAGGGTCTTGACCTGACTACGTTCGCGTCGTAACTGACTTCAGTGGGCAAATCCTCACCTTTGATGGCCACTGGCACCCTGGATGAAGTGTGCTCTTCACGGTATGAATCCCGGGTTTCAACAGTACCGGGCAGATGGCAGGAACGAGGCGAGTGGTTTTCTGACGTCAACGTTGTGAAACAGAGTGCCCCCATGGTGGCGGTGGGGTTATGTTATGGGCAGGCATAAACTACGGACAACAAACACAATTGCATTTTATCGATGGCAATTTGAATTCTAAGAGGATATCACGAAATCCTGAGGCCCATTGTTGTGCCATTCATCCACCGCCATCACCTCATGTTTCAGCATGATAATGCACGGCCCCATGTCGCAAGGATCTGTACACAATTCCTGGTAGCTGAAAATGCCCCAGTTCTTCCATGGCCTGCATACTCACCAGACATGTCACCCATTGAGCATGTTGAGATGCTCTGGATTGACGTGTACGGACAGCGTGTTCCAGTTCCCGCCAATATCCAGCAACTTCACACAGCCATTGAAGAGGAGTGGGACAACATTCCACAGGGCCACAATCAACAGCCTGATCAAGTCTATGTGAAGGAGATATGAGGCAAGGTCACACCAGATGCTGACTGGTTTTCTGATCCACGCCTACCTTTTTTAAAAGGTATCTGTGAACAACAGATGCATATCTGTATACCCAGTCATGTGAAATCCATAGATTAGGGCCTAATTGATTTATTTCAATTGACTGATTTTCCTATATGAACTGCTAACTCCAGTAACATTTTGAAAATTGTTGCATGTTGCGTTTATAGTTTTGTTCAGCATAGTTAGTTAAATAAGTTAACCAATAGCTACCCAGAATATCTACATTGAGCCTTTTTGCACTAATCTCTTTTGACTCATCACATACACTGCTGTTACTTGTTATTATCTACTCCTGTTGCCTGTCACTTTATCCCTACCTTATTGTACATCTACCTCAATTACCTCATACCCTGAACATGGACCTCAGTACTGGTACCCGGTTATATAGACACGTTATCATGACTCATTGTGTATTTATTCCTTGTGTTATTATTACAATTATTTTTTGCATTGTTGGGAAGGGCCCGTTTAGTAAGCATTTCACTGTTTAACTACACCTGTTGTTTACGAACCATGTGACAATACAATTATATTAGATTTTTTGACAAACACACATACACACACTCTAACACACGCACTCTACACACACATTGTAATGCTGTGCTATTGTGGATTTTATACATTTAACAGAGTAATGATGTATTGTGTTATTTTATGATGTATGGGGATCCTAATAAATACTACTCAATACTAAAATATGTATACCTCTCTCTGGACAGGGTGTGTGTATCAGAGTGTGTGTAACCACAAATACTGTATACGGATACCTCTCTCTGGACAGGGGTGTGTATCAGAGTGTGTGTAACCACAATACTGTATACGTATTACCTCTCTCTGGACCGGGGTGTGTATTGAGAGTGTGTGTTTACCACAATTACTGTATACGTAACCTCTCTCTGGTACAGGGGTTTGGTTCAGGCCGGAGGGCAGCAGTGCGTTTCCGGTGCGGGGCGTCGGGGCCGACCGGGGGGAAGTTGAGGTCGAGGGATCCTGGACTTCCTGTGCAGAGGCTCTAACCCCATGGCCCCCACCATCTCACTCTCAATTGGACAAGACCCGGCACGCCCTGAGCTTCCATTGGACAGGAGCCAGAGCGGGTGTGATGTGGGAGGACGGCACCCGACAGGGGAGGGTCGGGGGTGAGGACGGGGGAGAGCGCGATGACTTCTTCTGGCCGCGGCTCCCGAGAGAAGCTTTAAGCAGACATCCTTTCTTCTCTTTCTGCGGACAGAGCGAACGAGACGGAGAAGAGAAGGGGATGGTTAAAACGACGTGTTCTTTTCACTCATCTACAGACTATCTGTTCTCTTTTGTCTGACAGTATCACTCCTGGTCTCAGAGACAGTTAACTGCTATCTACCTGATGTAATAATGACACCTCCTGTTTGCCAGTACAGTCTCTGAGATCTGAGTGTAGTTCTCTGACTCGCCACCAGAGAGCAGCACATATACAGAGAACAGATAGTTTAGTCTCGATGTATGTGAGGTGGAACTTACTGAGGGTGTGTGTGTGTGTTTTTGTGTGTGTGTTTGTGTGTGTGTGTGTGTGTGTGTGTGTGTGTGTGTGTGTGTGTGTGTGTGGTGTGTGTGTGTGTGTGTGTGTGTAATCATGTGCCTGTGTGTGCGTGTTAGAGGTGATGGGTGAGCCAATTATCAGCGCATAATGAGTATGGAGGCGTCTGTGACGGCACAGCAGGACTCATAACACACACACGCGAAGACACGCGTGCGCACACCACAAATCTCAAACTCCCTGACACACACAGCTCAATCAGGCAACTCCAACGCATAATAAGCCAATGCATGGGGGAAATAAAATGGTTAGGAAAGATAGGAGGCTTAATGCTATGAGACTAATTCATACTATAGATGATCCATCACAGCTCATAGCCAAAGAATGTTTATCGTGGTCGTTCCCTAGTCTATTTGTCTTAGTCTCTGCCCAGCTTCAGATTAAATCTTATTGCCACAAACTGTCTCATCTTGTGTCTGTGAAGCCAGATAGGCTCCTCTCTCACAGACATCCTGACCATCCATCACTGTCACCGTGGAATCAGCTTTAATATACACATCAAGATGAAGAGAGCAACACAGAGACAGCCCTGTTACACGGGTAGTCTGTCTGTTTGTCGTTGGACGATTCTGCTCCATGTCCAGGTGCAAGCAACTTCCCCCCAACACCTTTTCCCCTAGCCATTCCTTTAATAATCCCTGTCTATATCCTGGACTATGGCATCATGTTGAAAGATTTTAAAGCAGTGTGATGTGGAGCCAGACTCTGTTGTGAGCATGGAGCAAGGAAGAGAGAAGAGATGAGAGGACAGAAAAAGAGAGACAGCTAGATGACTCACCTTCTCTGGTTTTGGGGGGACTGCCCCCTGGGCGTTGCTGTGGGAGGGGCCAGGTGAGGGTGGCTGGAAGGGATTGGTTGATTCTCCATTGAGCAGGGCAGCACTGGCGTTGGGAGGGGTAAGGCAGGAGAGGGGGAGAGGAACGGGGAAGGAGAGGGGAGGAGAGGCAGGAGAGGGGCGTGAGGCAGGGGAGGAGAGGGGGGAAGGGCCAGGGACACCATGGACATTGGGCGAGCCGATTGGCCAGCGCAGCGCGAGGGGGAGGAGTTCTGATGTCGGAGAGGAGAGATGGCCGCTGTGGGACGCTCTGGGGCTGCTGGCGGGCGGGCTGTGGACTGAACAAACACATTACACACTATAACACACTCTTATATAGTATTACACAGCATCTTACTGTTACTAGACACCACCTGCATCCTGTTCCTGCTGTCATCAGAGCTGGCAGTTTGAACTCACATAGCCTACCTATGGCGATACTTTCTTTTGTAATGGATACCAGATGTGTTGATTTGTGTGAGTGAGAAAGAAAAAGAGAAAGAGAGAGAGGAGGTGGGGAGAGATTGAGTTCTGTGCTTTATTATTACGCCTCCACTAAACAACAGCAGTGATGTCACTGAGGAAGAAGTGTGTGTGTGTGTGTGTGTGTGTGTGTGTGTGTGTGTGTGTGTGTGTGTGTGTGTGTGTGTGTGTGTGTGTGTGTGTGTGTGTGTGTGTGGTTGTGTTTTTCTGGGAAGCGATTCCACACTGTGCACTCATAAGGCTCCCAGGAGAAACTTTAAATATCATCATGTTCTCCGTGACGGAGAGAGGGAAGGAGGGAGAGAGAGGCCAGATGTAAGAGAGAGAGATAAAATGTACAGCACTAGAACCTGAATCATCTTTGTGTGTGTAAGTGTATGTACAGCACCAGTCAAAAGTTTGGACACACCTACTCATTCAAGGGTTTTTCTTTATTTTTACTATTTTCTACATTGTAAAATAATAGTGAAGACTTCAAAACTATGAAATAACATATGGAATCATGTAGTAACCAAAAATATAAAAAAGTTACTATATTTTAAGTACCCAGTCTTGCCTTCATGACAGCTTTGCACAATCTTGGAATTCTCTCAACCAGCTTCACCTGGAATGCTTTTCCAGGTGAACAAATGATAGTCCCACATGATAGTCCCACTAAGCACAAACCAGATGGGAAGGCTTATCACTGCAGAATGCAATGGTAGCCATGCTGGTTAAGTGTGCCTTGAATTCTAAATAAATCACAGACAGTGTCACCAGCAAAGCACTCCCGCACCATCACACGTTCTCCTCCATGCTTCACGGTGGGAACCACACATGCGGAGATAATCTGTTCACCTACTCTGTGTCTCACAAAGACACAGCGGTTGGAACCAAAAATCTTACATTTGGACTCATCAGATCAAAGGACAGATTTTCCACCAGTTTAATGTCCATTGCTAGTGTTTCTTGGCCCAAGCAAGTCTCCACTTCCTAATGGTGTCCTTTAGTAGTGGTTTCTTTGCAGCAATTTGACCATGAAGGCCTGATTCAAGCAGTCTCCTCTGAACAGTTGATGTTGAGATGTCTGTTACTTGAACTCTGTGAAGGATTTATTTGGGCTGCAATTTCTGAGGCAGGTAACTTTAATGAACTTATCCTCTGCAGCAGAGGTAACTCTGGGTCTTCCTTTCCTTTGGCGGTCCCTCATGAGTGCAGTTTCATCATAGAGGCTTCAGTGGTTTTTGCGACTGCACTTGAAGAAACTTTCAAAGTTCATTAAACTTTCCGGATTGTCTTAAAGTCTTAAATTGCCTTAATGTCTTAAAGTAATGATGGGACTGTCGTTCTCTTTGCTTATTTGAGCTGTTCTTGCCATAATAGGGACTTTTACCAAATAGGGCTATCTATCAGGAATCAAGGTAAGACCCAGATGCAGACACGTCGAGTTGACAATGGTTTAATATTCCAACAGGGGCAGGCAATGGACAGGTCGGCAGGCAATAGACAGGCAGGCTCAGGATCAGGGGCAGGCAGAGTGGTCAGGCAGGCGGGCTCAGAGTCAGGTAGGCAAGGATCAAAAACCAGGAGGGCGAGAAAAAGAAAGACTGGGAAAAGCAGGAGCTGATAACAAAAATGCTGGTTGACTTGACAAACAAGACGAAATGGCAATAGACAAACAGAGAACACAGGCATAAATACACAGGGGATAATGAGGAAGATGGACGAAACCTGGAGGGGGGTGGAGACAATCACAAGGACAGAAGATAGTGTCACAGATCAGCGTGTGACACCATCTTCTGCATACCACCACTACCTTGTCACAACACAACTGATTGGCTCAAATGCAATAAGATGGAAAGAAATTCCACAAATTAACTTTTAACAAGGCACACCTGTTAATTGAAATGCATTTCAGGTGACTACCTCATGAAGCTGGTTGAGAGAATGCCAAGAGTGTGCAAAGCTGTCATCAAGCCAAAGGGTGGCTACTTTGAAGAAGATCAAATATAAAATGGATTTTGATTTGATTTTGATTTTGATTTTAACACTTTTTTGTTTACTACATGATTCCATATGTGTTATTTCATAGTTTTGAAGTCTTCACTATTATTCTACAATGTAGAAAATAGTAAAATAAAGAAAAACCCTTGAATGAGTAGGTGTGCTCAAACTTTTGCGTGTACTCACCCAGTTTGCATGGCAGAGCGGGCCTGGTTAACTGTTTGTTGTCCAGAGCGAAGGCAGTTCTTCAGCTGAGCAGCGGCAGACTGGGGGGAGGAAGGGGGAGGTGAGGGACGAGAGGAGGAGGGGGAGGCTGCCTTACTCCCCTGTCCCGCCCCTCCCACCTGCCCTGAGAGACAGGAGTTGCGCGAACCACCCACCGCAAACGGAGCTCTGCACAGAGAGAGAGAGAGAGATTGAGAGAGAGAGCGAGAGATCGAGAGAGAGAGAGAGAGAGAGAGATCGAGAGAGATCGAGAGAGAGATCGAGAGAGAGAGAGAGAAAGAGATCGAGAGAGAGAGATCGAGAGAGAAAGAGAGAGAGAGAGAAGAGAGGAGCGAGAGAGAAAGAGATCGAGAGAGAGAGAGAAAGAGATCGAGAGATCGAGAGAGAAAGAGAGAGAGAGAGATCGAGAGAGAGAGAGAAGGAGAAAGAGAGGAGAGAGCAGAGATCGAGAGATCGAGAAAGAGAGAGATAGGAGAGAGAGTATTTTTCTGAGAAAGAGAGAAAGTATGTGGTGTGTGTGCGTGCGTGTCTCACCTGGACACGGGTGTGACGTAGTTTCCAGGGAAGACACCTGAAGCAGCGGTGCGCAGAGAGGTTCCTTTAAACCACCCGTCCTGACACTTCTCTGTGACGCGGTACATCTCTCCTTTCCTCAGCTCCAACTCATCTGCCTTCTGGGGCTTATACGCATACAGGGCCAGGTAGCTGGGATACACAGAGATCATTCATGATAACAGGATGAAAAAATGAGTGGTATTCTTTTCAAATGGTCAAACAAATATGTAATAAAATACTCCCCCATAAAAAGAGGTCCCGTACAATTGTCTCATGAACTCAAATCCAAATGGCTGGAGGAAAGAACTCAAAGAAAAATGTTGACTTCACTGTCCAAATACTGTTGGAGGGTACTGTATGGCTGAATATATGTTTGATATATGAATGTATACGTCTGAATATATGTCTGAAGAATAATAGGAAGGAAGCGTAACAAGGTCTCCATGCACTGCCTCTGGGTTACTATGGTAACTGGGGGACGTTTTCCCCATAGCAACAGGGCTGGTTGCCAGGTCGGAGATGGAAGTGTGTGACCTCATCAGCGGGACAACCTGCTCTGGATACTGTGTGTGTGTGTGTTTCCTGCGCCCAGGGAAATATGTAATTAGGTGCGACAGCATCTCTATATTCATCTCAGTTTCTGTATCACCATATAGATAGGACAGCAGCTCAGAGAAAACAGCAAACATTGTCAGCAACTCATTACCTATAGATTTACCAGTTAGTGAACCATGCCTGTGTGATGAGTAAACTGTACGTTTCTTGAGTGTACTTACATGTTGAGTGGTAGTTGGACCTTGGCTTGAGCCAGCAGTTCTGAGGTGACTGAAGCCACTCTGGGAGGAACCAGAACCCCTACTGAGGAGGGAGAGGGACCAGGGGGAGAGTCCTGTATCCGTGCAGCAGCCCTGGGGTCAGAGGAGCTGATGAGTACAGGGTGGGAGATCTCCATACTGTGTCTGTTGTTGAGCTGTGCTGTCCGCTGGGTCACACTCAGAGCTGTGAACGAGTGGCGCTTCTTAGCATTCTTCTTCCCCTCTCCTCCTCTCCTCTCCTCTCCTCCTCTCCTCTCCTCCCCTCGCCTCTGGAGGGCGCCATTGCTGCTTCCTGGAGAGGATGGGTTAGGGGAGGGGCCAGAGGAGCAGGGACCCAATGGGAGGCCGGGGGGCGGGTCAGAGCTGGGGCCAGGGACAGGATTGGGTGTCGGCTTGTCAATCTCCATCAACTGTTTGGCTGTTTCATTTAGCTAGAGTGAGGAGGAGAGGAGAAGAGAGGAGAGAGGAGGAGAGGAGAAGAGAGGAGAGAGGAGGAGAGGAGAAGAGAGGAGAGAGGAGGAGAGGAGAAGAGAGGAGAGAGGAGGAGAGGAGAAGAAAGGAGAGAGGAGGAGAGGAGAAGAGAGGAGAGAGGAGGAGAGGAGAAGAGAGGAGAGAGGAGGAGAGGAGAAGAGAGGAGAGAGGAGGAGAGGAGAAGAAAGGAGAGAGGAGGAGAGGAGAAGAGAGGAGGAGAGGAGAAGAGAGGAGTGAGGAGGAGAGGAGAAGAGAGGAGAGAGGAGGAGAGGAGAAGAGAGGAGAGAGGAGGTCAGGAGAAGAAAGGAGAGAGGAGGAGAGGAGAAGAGAGGAGGAGAGGAGAAGAGAGGAGAGATGAGAGAGGAGGAGAGGATCTCAGATCTCCTGGCTCTCAGAGCCCGCCTTCTCTTGTTGGCAGAACTTCAAACCAGCCGCAAAGGATCACACACACACGCACGTGCAAAGACACACACACAAAGACACACACACACAACCACACGCCGCACCCTTAGGAGTATCTATGTACTCAGTGAAAGAGTAGGAGGAGAGAACAATGTTTGTAATGCAGCTCATATCTGAGAGGATGATAGTAGATCTTGTAGTCTGTTCCTGCTAGTCAGATAATATACACACTGAATCTGCCCAGCAACAATACTACTCACTCTACCTCACAGACGGATGCTCAGTCTCACAGGTCCTCTCAGTTCACACACACACACACACACACACACACACACACACACAACCACACACACACACACACACACACACACACACACACACACCACACACACACACACACACACACACACACACACAAAGACATGTTTGTTTTACTATCCTTGTGGGGATCAAACAACTTAATCCCATTCAATCCAATTTTCCCTAACACCTAACTCTAACCTTAACCCTAAAGCCCTGACCCTAAATCTAACCCTAACTCCTAACCCTAATTGTAACAATAAACCTAATTGTAACCCTAAACCTAACCCTAAAATAGCCTTTTTCCTTGTGGGGACCGGTAAAATGTCCCCTCTTGTCCAAATGTTCCTTGTTTTACTATCCTTGTGAGGACTTCTGGTCTCCACAAGGATAGTAAAACCAAAAACACACACACAAACACCCACAAATATACACACACGTACCACAAAGGTCAATGTCAATGTGACATCATGCCATTATCAAATCAAATTGTATTTGACACATGCGCCGAACAGGTGTAGACCTTACAGTAAATGCTTACTCACAAGCCCTTAACCAACAATGCAGTTTTAAGAATATACCTAAAAAAAAAGAAAGCGATAGGAATGACAAATAATTAAAGAGCAGCAGTATATAACAATAGCGGGGCTATATACAGGGGTACTGGTACAGAGTCAATGTGTCACTGTGCGGGGGCACCGGTGTGTAGGTAATTGAGGTAATTATGTACATGTAGGTAGAGTTATTAAAGTGGCTATGCATAGATAATAACAGAGAGTAGCAACAGCGTGGGGGTGGGGCAATGCAAATATTCTGGGTAGCCATTTGATTAGCTGTTCAGGAGTCTTATGGCTTGGGGGTAGAAGCTGTTTAGAAGCCTCTTGGACCTAGACTTGGGGCTCCGGTACCGCTTGCCATGCAGTAGCAGGGAGAACAATCTATGACTAGGGTGGCTGGAGTCTTTGACAATCTTTAGGGCCTTCCTCTGACACCGCCTGGTATAGAGGTCCTGGATGGTGGGAAGCTTGACCCCGGTGATGTACTGGGCCGTACGCACTACGCTCTGTGGTGCGATGCGGTCGGAGGCTGAGCAGTTACCATACCAGGCAGTGATGCAACCCGTCAGGATGCTCTCGATGTTGCAGCAGTAAAACCTTTTGAGGATCTGAGGACCAATGCCAAATCTTTTCAGTCTCCTGAGGGGGAAAGGTTATGTCGTGCCCTCTTCACGACTGTCTTGGTGTGCTTGGACCATGTTAGTTTGTTGGTGATGTGGACGCCAAGGAACTTGAAGCTCTCAACCTGCTCCACTGTAGCCCCGTCGATGAATGGGGGCGTGCTCGGTCCTCCTTTTCCTGTAGTCCACAAATCAACTCCTTCATCTTGATCACGTTGAGGGAGAGGTTGTTGTCCTTACACAACACGGTCAGGGCTCTGACCTCCTCCCTATAGGCTGTCTCATCGTTGTCGGTGATCAGGCCTACCATTGTTGTGTCATCAGCAAACTTAATGATGGTGTTGGAGTCGTGCCTGGCCGTGCAGTCATGAGTGAACAGGGAGTACAGGAGGGGACTGAACACCTACCCCTGAGGGGACCCCGTGTTGAGGATCAGCGTGGCGGATGTGTTGTTACCTACCCTTACCACCTGGGGGTGGCCTGTCAGGAAGTCCAGGATCTAGTTGCAGAGGGAGGTGGTTAGTCCCAGGGTCCTTAGCTTAGTGATGAGCTTTGTGGGCACTATGGTGTTGAAGGCTGAGCTGTAGTCAATGAATAGCATTCTCACATAGGTGATCCTTTTGTCCAGGTGTGAAAGGGCAGTGTGGAGTGCAATAGAGATTGCATCATCTGTGGATCTGTTGGTGCGGTATGCAAATTGGAGTGGATCTAGGGTTTCTGGGATAATGGTGTTGATGTGAGCCATGACCAGGCTTTCAAAGCATTTCATGGCTGCAGACATGAGTGCTACGGGTCGGTAGTCATTTAGGCAGGTCACCTTAGTGTTCTTGGGCACAGGGACTATGGTGGTCTGCTTGAAACATGTTGGTATTACAGACTCAGACAGGGAGAGGTTGAAAATGTCAGTGAAGACACTTGCCAGTTGGTCAGCGCATGCTCGGAGTACACGTTCTGGTAATCCGTCTGGCCCTGTGGCCTAAATGTTTACCTGTTTGAAGGTCTTACTCACATCTGATGCGGAGAGCGTGATCACATAGTCGTCTGGAACAGCTGATGCTCTCATGCATGTTTCAGTGTTATTTGCCTCAAAGCGAGCATAGAAGTTATTTAGCTCATCTGGTAGGCTCGTGTTACTGGGCAGCTCTCGGCTGTGCTTCCCTTTGTAGTCTGTAATAGTTTGCAAGCCCAGCCACATCCAACGAGCGTCAGAGCCGGTGTAGTACGATTCGATCTTAGTCCTGTATTGACACTTTGTCTGTTTGATAGTTTGTCGGAGGGCATAGCGGGATTTCCTATAAGCTTCCGGGTTAGAGTCCCGCTCCTTGAAAGCGTCAGCGCTACCCTTTAGCTCAGTGCGAAAGTTGCCAGTAATCCATGGCTTCTGGTTGGGGTATGTACATACAGTCACTGTGGGGATGATGTCCTCGATGCACTTATTGATAAAGCCAGTGACTGATGGGGTGTACTCCTTAATGCCATCGGAAGAATCCCGGAACATATTCCAGTCTGTGCTAGCAAAGCAGTCCTGTAGTTTAGCATCACTGGTGCTTCCTGCTTTCATTTTTGCTTGTAAGCAGGAATCAGGAGGATAGAATTCTGGTCAAATTTGCCAAATGGAGGGCGAGGGAGAACTTTGTCCGCGTCTCTGTGTGTGGAGTAAAGGTGGTCTCTGGATGAGCGTTTTCCTGTTTGCTTATGGCGGTATACAGCTCATTGAGTGAGGTTTTAGTGCCAGCATCGGTCTGTGGTGGTATGTAGACAGCTTAAAAAAATACAGATGAAAACTCTCTAGAGTATCTCATGATAAGCTGTAGACCACACTATCTCAGACGAGCAAAAAACTTTGAGACTTCCTTAGATATCGTGCACCAGCTGTTGTGGTACTTTCAGCACGTCCCATTTATTTTCCAGCAATTGAACATTAGCTAGCAGGACAGAAGGCAAGGGCAGATTAGCCACTCATCATCTGATCCTCGCAAGGCACCCTGATCTTTTTCCATGAAATCTCAGTTTCCTTCTCCAGTGAATCACAGGGATCTGGGCCTGGTTGGGTGTCTGTAGTAGTATATCCCTCCCGCCCGACTCATTGAAGAAGAATTCTTCATCCAGTTTGAGGTGAGTAATCGCAGTTCTGATGTCCAGAAGCTCTTTTCGGTCATAAGAGAAGGTAGCAGCAACATTATCTACAAAACAAGTTACGAACAACGCGAAAAAACAAACAAAATAGCACGGTTGGTTAAAATTTGAAGAGCCGATAAGACGGCAGCCCTCCCCTCCGGCGCCATTGTATTTTTCACCATGTTGAACTCAGGGGAGGCTACTGCTACATTCATTTACATCAATATCACCTGCGCTGTTTCCCTCTCTGTGTGTGTGTGTGTGTATAGACTGTAGGAGTGAATCTGTCTCAGTGTGTGACATGTCAGTTTTCCATATTAATAGATATGCTAATCAGAGCCAGACCATATGGAAATGAGCCTGATAGATTGATCCTGCACTGACGGCATCACACTCAGGGGACCAATAGACACACACACACACTCTTTCTGAAGGTCAGCTACACACAGACAGACAGTGAATAACTTCATCCAAATATGATGTTTTGCCTCGCCATCTCATGCATACTTTCCCACAGTATACACAATACACCTGAATGTGTCCCTTATCACTGTCTTTACGTGTGTGTGTGTGTGTGTGTGTGTGTGTGTCTGCATTTACTCTTCCCTGAGGCAGACCCATCCTCCACCCTGTGCTTTTTTGCTTTCTGCTGTGGTCATATTTCATTTGAGTAGCGCTATGCTCACTGTGTGTGTGCTTGTGTGTGTGTGTGTGTGTGAGAGAGAGAGGTGCATTAAGTACTCCTCTAGGTGAGTCTGACACTACAGCTGATGAGCTGATATCTGCACTGCGAAAAGGGCAAGCGAGACACACACACTGTGGCAAGTGTGTCTTCTCCACCCACACCCACTCCTAAGTCAATCTGCAGTGTGATTAAAGGGGTGTGAAGGGTTAATGGCGCAGAGCCACACCACCAGAGGAGAGGAGACAGGAGGATAGCATAGCAGAGGACAAGAGAGAGCTCCCTCCTCCCTCCCGCAATGCTCCACTCCAGCTGGGACACCCTAATTATGTCCCCCCCCAAACCACCTCGTGCAGAGATAACCACACACACACACTCCATGCCGTGTCAAAGTGATGGAAGACCCTTAATTATTGATGTATCTCTATCTAATAAGACCCCCTGTGTGTGTGTGTGTGTGTGTGTGTGTGTGTGTGTGTGTGTGTGTGTGTGTTGTGTGAGTGTGTGTGTGTGAGTGTGTTGTTACCTCTACGTAGAGGATGGGGAAGATCCCGATCTTATCTCCCAGCATGCCCTCTGCCCAGTTGTCATCCACTCGTCTGATCACTGTCAGAACCTCATCCTATTAAACAGACAGGAATTCGATTAATCTCTCTCTCTCTCATTTCTAATGAATTTCAGCCCATCCTTCCATTCAGACATTTAGCTAGGGAACTGCAGCTGTGATTCTGTGTGTGTCTGTGTCTCTCTGTCCTTTGACTTGGCCCACTTTCCCCAGATCCATCCTGAGAGAGTGTGTGAACCCAGACCAGGTGCTGCTGAGGAACACACACACACACGCACGCACGCACGCACGCACGCACGCACACACACACACACACACACACACACACACACACACACACACACACACACACACACACACACACACAGAGAATGATAGAGAGAACAAGAGACGCTGCATTCTCCAGTGTCCTTAGCTAGATGAGTGTGTGTAACAGCATGAACAAATTATGAGCTTTAAAGAGGAGAGGAGCGGAGGGAATACAAATCACTGTTTATCACAAACACTGTGCTGGGGAAAGGGGGGGAGAGAGAGAAAGAGAGAGTGTCTTTGCTCTCTCTCTTCCTCTCTCTCTCCCACACACGAGGAGAATAACTATATTCAGATAGAGGTAGAAAGACAGACAGAGGAGAAGGAAGAGTGAGTAGATAAACACAAACCATTCAGTGGGGTATCATAGATGCACACACAGTGGATTACAGCGACTTAGCGTGCGTGTATGTGTGTGTACCTTCGAGAATGCCAGGCAGTCTTTGTCCTGGTCTTTGTCTTTGACCTCAAAGTCATACAGGGCCTTTCCTGTGGGCGGAGTTTGGCTCAGCGGCCGTAACAACACGATGTAACTAGCTGGAAGGAAACCGTGACAACCGTTCAGCTCCCCATGGTACCAGTTGTCGTCAACTTTACGTCGCAGGATGATGATGTCACCTTTAGCGAACTGCAGGTCTCCGGGTTCCTTCCCCTCATAGGAGTAGAGAGCCTTCCCACAGGGCAGGGCCGGGACACTCTGGAAGAGAGAGGAGAGATACGTTAGACTTTCCCACAGGGCAGGGCCGGGACACTCTGGAGGAGAGAGAGGAGAGAGACGTTAGACCTTCCCACAGGGCAGGGCCGGGACACTCGGAGGAGAGAGGAGAGATACGTTAGACCTTCCCACAGGGCAGGGCCGGGACAAACTGGAGGAGAGAGAGGAGAGAGACATTAGACCTTCGCACAGGGCAGGGCCAGGACACTCTGGAGGAGAGAGGAGAGAGACATTAGACCTTCCCACAGGGCAGGGCCGGGACACTCTGGAAGAGAGAGGAGAGATACGTTAGACCTTCCCACAGGGCAGGGCCAGGACACTCTGGAGGAGAGAGAGGAGAGAGACATTAGACCTTCCCACAGGGCAGGGCCAGGACACTCTGGAGGAGAGAGAGGAGAGATACGTTAGACCTTCCCACAGGGCCGGGCCACTCTGGAGGAGAGAGAGGAGAGAGACGTTAGACCTTCCCACAGGGCAGGGCCGGGACACTCTGGAGGAGAGAGAGGAGAGAGACGTTAGACCTTCCCACAGGGCAGGGCCAGGACACTCTGGAGGAGAGAGAGGAGAGAGACGTTAGACCTTCCCACAGGGCAGGGCCGGGACACTCTGGAGGAGAGAGGAGAGAGACATTAGACCTTCCCACAGGGCAGGGCCAGGACACTCTGGAGGAGAGAGAGGAGAGAGACATTAGACCTTCCCACAGGGCAGGGCCGGGACACTCTGGAGGAGAGAGAGGAGAGAGACATTAGACCTTCCCACAGGGCAGGGCCGGGACACTCTGGAGGAGAGAGAGGAGAGAGACATTAGAACTTCCCACAGGGCCGGGCCGGGACACTCTGGAGGAGAGAGGAGAGAGACATTAGACCTTCCCACAGGGCAGGGCCAGGACACTCTGGAGGAGAGAGGAAAGAGACATTAGACCTTCCCACAGGGCAGGGCCGGGACACTCTGGAGGAGAGAGGAGAGAGACATTAGACCTTCCCACAGGGCAGGGCCGGGACACTCTGGAGGAGAGAGGAGAGAGACGTTAGACCTTCCCACAGGGCAGGGCCAGGACACTCTGGAGGAGAGAGGAGAGAGACGTTAGACCTTCCCACAGGGCAGGGCCGGGACACTCTGTAGGAGAGAGAGGAGAGAGACGTTAGACCTTCCCACAGGGCAGGGCCAGGACACTCTGGAGGAGAGAGGAGAGAGACATTAGACCTTCTCACAGGGCAGGGCCAGGACACTCTGGAGGAGAGAGGAGAGAGACATTAGACCTTCCCACAGGGCAGGGCCGGGACACTCTGGAGGAGAGAGAGGAGAGAGACGTTAGACCTTCGCACAAGGCAGGGCCAGGACACTCTGGAGGAGAGAGGAGAGAGACATTAGACCTTCCCACAGGGCAGGGCCGGGACACTCTGGAGGAGAGAGAGGAGAGAGACGTTAGACCTTCCCACAGGGCCGTGCTGGGACACTCTGGAGGAGAGAGAAGAGAGACATTAGACCTTCCCACAGGGCCGGGCCGGGACACTCTGGAGGAGAGAGGAGAGAGACATTAGACCTTCGCACAGGGCAGGGCCGGGACACTCTGGAGGAGAGAGGAGAGAGACATTAGACCTTCCCACAGGGCAGGGCCAGGACACTCTGGAGGAGAGAGAGGAGAGAGACGTTAGACCTTCCCACAGAGCAGGGCCGGGACACTCTGGAGGAGAGAGGAGAGAGACATTAGACCTTCCCACAGGGCAGGGCCAGGACACTCTGGAGGAGAGAGAGGAGAGAGACATTAGACCTTCCCACAGGGCAGGGCCGGGACACTCTGGAGGAGAGAGAGGAGAGAGACATTAGACCTTCCCACAGGGCCGGGCCACTCTGGAGGAGAGAGAGGAGAGAGACGTTAGACCTTCCCACAGGGCAGGGCCGGGACACTCTGGAGGAGAGAGAGGAGAGAGACATTAGACCTTCCCACAGGGCAGGGCCGGGAGAGGAGAGAGAGAGACAGGTTAGATCAAGAAACGCTTAAGGAAGTTACACCCTGTACTCAGTGCCTATGTCAACAACACAATTCCAAATCTGCCTGTCCACACTGGGAAGAACCAATACTGTCAGTCTCTTGGCAGATTTGGGTTCTGTTGTTGTTGATGTAAGTAAGCAGGAAGTCACCCTGCTGTATGTTCATGGCATGCTGTTCGTCTCCAGTGGTCATGTGATGTCAACTCGGTGTAAGGCATGTCAGCGTGTATCTCCAGCCCTGCCCTGAGAGCAGACAGACAGACAGGCACAGCCTGAGGCTCTAACTGATCTGACATCAGCCTGACACTCCAGGCCGTGAACACAACACACAGAGCTGATGCAAGGCCAGGAAATGCACCTATATCTCTGTGTACTGTGTATATGTGTGCTCTCTCCTTCTCCCTCTCCCCCCCGTCCTGCCACTGACATGAACACCACACAGAATGTCAGATGACAGAAGAAAGGGAGAGAGGGAGAGAGAGGGGGAGACAGGGGGGAGCGAGGGAGAGATAAAGAGAAAGGCAATGACAGATGAGAAGAAAGGGAGGGTAGTACTCTTCCATTCTACGGCTCATTACACACACATCATGAAGCTCTAATGTGCAACACATTCTCCTGCATTATATCATTACATTAGCTCTGCTCTCTCACACACACACACACACACTAATACAAAGTGTTGGGACATTCCTGCCTCTAAGCAGAATGTTGTTATGGCCTCTCTCACACACTAGTGCTTAAAATGTTACTAAAAAGTCCTTTAAACTGTAGCTGGTAAGGGTGCGGTTGTAGCATAACGATAACATGCACAAACTTCTTACTTGCTGCCAGTGTGTGTGTGTGTGTGTGTGTGTGTGTGTGTGTGTGTGTGTGTGTGTGTGTAATGGTATAGTAAAACCAGAGTTCAGTCTATTAATCTTCATTAATTCTTTATTGAGTACCTGCAAGTCAGCTACACAGCTAAAGTACTGCTACTGAACCAGTCAGTCAGCTACACAGCTAAAGTACTGCTACTGAAACAGTCAGTCAGCTACACAGCTAATGTACTGCTACTGAACCAGTCAGTCAGCTACACAGCTAAAGTACTGCTACTGAAACAGTCAGTCAGCTACACAGCTAAAGTACTGCTACTGAAACAGTCAGTCAGCTACACAGCTAAAGTACTGCTACTGAACCAGTCAGTCAGCTACACATGTTAAAGTACTGCTACTGAACCAGTCAGTCAGCTACACAGCTAAAGTACTGCTACTGAACCAGTCAGTCAGCTACACAGCTAAAGTACTGCTACTGAAACAGTCAGTCAGCTACACAGCTAAAGTACTGCTACTGAACCAGTCAGTCAGCTACACAGCTAAAGTACTGCTACTGAACCAGTCAGTCAGCTACACAGCTAAAGTACTGCTACTGAAACAGTCAGTCAGCTACACAGCTAAAGTACTGCTACTGAACCAGTCAGTCAGCTACACAGCTAAAGTACTGCTACTGAAACAGTCAGTCAGCTACACAGCTAAAGTACTGCTACTGAACCAGTCAGTCAGCTACACAGCTAAAGTACTGCTACTGAACCAGTCAGTCAGCTACACAGCTAAAGTACTGCTACTGAAACAGTCAGTCAGCTACACAGCTAAAGTACTGCTACTGAAACAGTCAGTCAGCTACACAGCTAAAGTACTGCTACTGAACCAGTCAGTCAGCCACACAGCTAAAGTACTGCTACTGAACCAGTCAGTCAGCTACACAGCTAAAGTACTGCTACTGAAACAGTCAGTCAGCTACACAGCTAAAGTACTGCTACTGAACCAGTCAGTCAGCTACACAGCTAAAGTACTGCTACTGAAACAGTCAGTCAGCTACACAGCTAAAGCACTGCTACTGAAACAGTCAGTCAGCTACACAGCTAAAGTACTGCTACTGAGCCAGTCAGTCAGCCACACAGCTAAAGTACTGCTACTGAACCAGTCAGTCAGCCACATAGCTAAAGTACTGCTACTGAACCAGTCAGTCAGCCACACAGCTAAAGTACTGCTACTGAACCAGTCAGTCAGCCACACAGCTAAAGTACTGCTACTAAACCAGTCAGTCAGCTACACAGCTAAAGTACTGCTACTGAACCAGTCAGTCAGCCACACAGCTAAAGTACTGCTACTGAAACAGTCAGTCAGCCACACAGCTAAACTGTGACACCAGCCCCCACCCCTGGAAACACACACACACACACTCCTCTCCCTGTCCTCCTGGGCTTTCAGGAGAAACCCACCATTACTGATCCCCACTGGGCACACACACCTCTAATTACTGCACCACAGGAGAGAGAGAGTGGCCTGGTGTGTGTGTATGTGTGTGTGTGTATGTGTGTGTGTCAGGGCAGCCTAGTCCCCCTATGCAGCAGTGAGATCCCATCTGCTCCAGTGTCTGTCTGTTTAAAGCCTGTTGGCTAGCAGTTTTCTTCTCCTCTCTCCCTTCTCTTCCTCTCTCTCGATTGTCTCCCTCTCTCCTCTCCTTCTCTTCTCAGTAATAAAGAATTTTTGTCCTTGGAGGGGCATTGGGCCGTTACGTTACACCTCTGCTACAGCTACTGGAGAATTAGTGTGTGTGTGTGTGTGTGTGTGTGTGTGTGTGTGTAGACCTCCAGTAATAGCATAGTAAATCTGTAACTATATTCCTGTTCCGAGGGCAGCATTCATCAACCCTGCTGTTTCTGTAGGAGATCACGTACGGCTGCTCTAACACTGAGTCTGTCCCTAACACATGAATTTCATTCAGACATACCAACCAATGTTTCAGGACATCAAATCCAATTATTTAACACAATGGGCCTTAGAATAGGCTGTTGTTTCGTCCCGTTGTTTGTCAGCAGCTGACTAAGAATGTCTGGCCAGAGACAAACTATAGGCCTGTTCAGATCTCAGAAGATATTCAATTTGCTACTACACAGTAGCTAACAGTAGAGATTCTATTGGCTGCTAACTAACATAATATAGTATATTGGTTGCTATAGCTAACAGAAGAGATGTTATTGGTTGCTAACCCACAGAGGAGATTATATTGGGTGCTACTTAACAGAAGATATGCTCAGTGGTAACAAATTGTTAAATTAACCAGAGCAGCTAAATATACATCCTGTCTGTTCATCACACTAACGTCTCACAGAGGAGAAAGTTCTGCTTTCATTTAGGAAGAGTGTGAATTCACAGTCATCTCTCATCCCCCCAGTCTCTCTCCTCTCTCTACTCCTCCCATATGTTAACACATGTTAGAAATCTGATCAGAATAGAAGGAACAGGAACCATGTGTGGCCAGAGGGTATGGAGTCATCAGGTTAAGACTTTGTCTAGTGGTGTCATGGTATCTGATGTGAGCTTGCTAGCTAATGAGTGCCTGCCTGCATGCCCATCTTGGAAGTAGTGTCACCCTCGACCAACCACTGCCATGTTATAGTAATGTTATTATAGTGATGTTATTATAGTAATGTTATTATAGTGATGTTATTATAGTAATGTTATTATATTGATGTTATTATAGTAATGTTATTATAGTAATGTTATTATAGTGATGTTATTATATTGATGTTATTATAGTGATGTTATTATAGTAATGGTATTATAGTGATGTTATTATATTGATGTTATTATAGTAATGTTATTATAGTAATGGTATTATAGTGATGTTATTATAGTGATGTTATTATAGTAATGTTATTATAGTAATGTTATTATAGTAATGTTATTATAGTGATGTTATTATAGTAATGTTATTATAGTGATGTTATTATATTGATGTTATTATAGTAATGTTATTATAGTAATGTTATTATAGTAATGGTATTACAGTGATGTTATTATAGTAATGTTATTATAGTAATGTTATTATAGTGATGTTATTATAGTAATGTTATTATAGTAATGGTATTATAGTGATGTTATTATAGTGATGTTATTATCGTGATGTTATTATAGTAATGTTATTATAGTAATGTTATTATAGTGATGTTATTATAGTGATGTTATTATAGTTTTGTTATTATAGTGATGTTATTATAGTGATGTTATTATAGTGATGTTATTATAGTAATGTTATTATAGTGATGTTATTATAGTAATGGTATTATAGTGATGTTATTATAGTGATGTTATTATAGTAATGTTATTATAGTGATGTTATTATAGTAATGGTATTATAGTGATGTTATTATAGTGATGTTATTACAGTGATGTTACAGTGTTATTGTGATCCCCCTCTCCTCTAGTTGTTAGGACAATTGGATTCTGACTGTCACCCAGAGCTCATTGTCATCATTGTACCTGGCTGGGTTATGTTGCGCATATTTACATGTACATTAAGACATACATACCCTGTTTGTTCCTGCATTTAGACCTCATTAGCATTCCCTGAGCTGAGTGTGTGTGTACTTTCTGTCTGTACTTTCTGAGGTGACCTCATGGCAAAGGAATCTAGGCCTACATTCCATGAAGTGCAGAGTGTTGTGTGTGTGTGTGGTGTGTGTCTGTGTGTCAGTTAGTAAGTGATTGATGTTGTAAAGTGGTGTTGTGTTTCCCCCTTTCTTTCCCAGCTTGCAGAATGGTAGTCCATGTTGCCAAGGCAGCCAGTGTCGATGGTGGGAGACCAGGGGTGCAGGTGTGTGTGAAGGGGGGGATTGGTAATGAATAATAGATGGAAAGTGGATCAATAACGCAGTGAATCACTGAGACCGACTAACGGGGGAAAAGTGTGTGTGTGTTTCTTTCAGACCATTTTTTAGATAGTTTCTCCAGTAACTTTCTCCAGTAACTTTATATGTCTACTCTCCCTTGAACTAGGCTTTGACTGAGATATCCTGTGACAAACGCTCCATCCCCCCCACCCCCTACCCCCTACAGACACACACACACACACACACACACACACACACACACACACACACACACACACACACACACACACACCCATACACAGACACACACCAGGGATCCTCCCTGGAACACCAGTTGATCCATCTCAGACTTGTCTTCACCTTGTCATCCCTCTTTCTCCCTCCCCTCCTCTATCCCTCCATCCCTGCCTCTCTCCTCTCTATCCATCTCATAACATGTTCCTTCTTAGCTTAGCTTTGTGGCCATCTCTTTCTCCCTGTCTCCCTTTCCTACCTCCTCATACCATATGGTAACAGCTAGTTCAGAGCCAAAGACGGACACACTTTTTGTTTGTTTTTAATCTGAATTACTGGCTCTCAACTGTGTAGTTAGTGTAATGTTAGAGAGAGGGAGAATGTTTGTGTGTGTGTGTGTGTGTGTGTGTGTGTGTGTGTGTGTGTGTGTGTGTGTGTGTGTGTGTGTGTGTGTGTGTGTGTGTGTGTGTGTGTGTTTGTGTGTGTGTTTATGTGTGTGTGTGTGTGTGTGTTTGTGTGTGTGTGTAATGTTAGCCCCCTCTGGCAAGCCTCCAGACGTCGGTGTCCTAGCTTCGTAAGTGTGTGTGTATGTGTGTGTGTTCAGCCTTCTCCAATTACTAACAGATTACTCTCACATGGTCAAAACAATAAACAGTTGTGGAGTATATTTTAGGAAAAGGTTTAACTTCCTGTGTGTCCATAGAGAGTCAACATAACAACAGTATCACACCAAAGGACATGGCTCAGTAGTGTGTGCATATTAAACTATTATTAAACTGTGGGATAAAGGGATGGATGGGGGAAGGAGAAGGAGGAGAGGAGGAGATTTAAATAAAGGGAGATTAGTGAAAGGCAAAGCTTGATTAAAGTTTCTCTCTATCCTCTCTCCCTCTCCCCAGTAGGAAACTGAGGCAGAGAACCAACACACAAATCTACAGAGAGTATCTACTGTTCCATAGCTATTGTTCCTCCATTCTCCCGGCTCTGCTGGGCTCAGGCCAGAGCCCTACTCAGCCCATTGGCTCTCCTGCTCAGGGGAAAACCTGCCACTGAGACACTGGCTGAGATCACTACAAAGCCATTATTCACTCGCTGTCATGGAATCTGGGAATAGAGAACAACACACACACACACCGTGTGTTAAGGAGAGACTAATCTCCTCTCCAATAGAAACCTCATTAGCACAGTTCTGTCCCTCCGAGCCATCCCCTCTGACCCACCGTGCTGCCCCAGAGTCAGTAGTCAGCCATAGAGACAGACTGAGAGTGTGTTAGAGTGGACGGGCAGGTAGGACGTAACAGGCTGCAGGGTTCTGGGTTCATATCAACTCTATTAAACCTGCTCCTCTTTGATAATCACTCAGCTAATGACTGTCTAAGAGAGAGAGAAGGAAGTCATTTCTGAAAGCCTTGTTGTATTCTCACTCCCAGGCTGCTATATCTCCTGTCTCTCTCCATAGGAAATATAGAAATATATTGTGGAAAAAAGAAGGGAGGGACACAGTAGTAGATAGAAGGTGCTCTTTGGCAAAGGGGTTAATTGGTTATCAAGAAAACAATGAGGACCAACCCAGCCAGCACAGAACGTTCTGAGAACCATATGTTTCTTAGACATTATGGACGGTATGTGGATAGAATATGTAGTATATCTGAAGAATACTTGGATAGAATATGTAGTATATCTGAAGAATACGTGGATAGAATATGTAGTATATCTGAAGAATACGCGGATAGAATATGTAGTATATCTGAAGAATACGTGGATAGAATATGTAGTATATCTGAAGAATACGTGGATAGAATATGTAGTATATCTGAAGAATACGTGGATAGAATATGTAGTATATCTGAAGAATACGTGGATAGAATATCTAGTATATCTGAAGAATACGTGGATAGAATATGTAGTATATCTGAAGAATACGTGGATAGAATATCTAGTATATCTGAAGAATACGTGGATAGAATATGTAGTATATCTGAAGAATACGTGGATAGAATATGTAGTATATCTGAAGAATACGTGGATAGAATATGTAGTATATCTGAAGAATACGTGGATAGAATATGTAGTATATCTGAAGAATACGTGGATAGAATATGTAGTATATCTGAAGAATACGTGGATAGAATATGTAGTATATCTGAAGAATTGTAGGATCATAGAAAAGTATATGTACAGCAATAGTTGAATAAAATGGCCTTGACTAGAAAACATATGAAGTGGGTAAAACAGTATGTAAACATTATTAAAGAGACCAGTGTACAATGTCTATGTACATACGGCAACAGCCTCTAAGATGCACGGTTGAGTAACCGGTGGTGGCCAGCTAGTGAAAGTGACTAAGTTCAGGGCAGGGTACTGGGTGGACACCGGCTAGTGATGGCTATTTAACAATCTGATGGCCTTGAGATAGAAGCTGTTTTTCAGTCTCTCGGTCCCAGCTTTGATGCACCTGTACTGACCTCGCCTTCTGGATGGTAGCGGGGTGAACAGGTCGTGGCTCGGGTGGCTGAGGTCCTTGATGATCTTCTTGGCCTTCCTGTGACACCGGTGCTGTAGATATCCTGGAGGGCAGGCAGTGTGGCCCCGGGGAAGTCTTACTGAAACATTCCGTGAACGTTTTGTCATAACTGGCCTGTGAGGATTAGGATCAGGACCAACCGGTTATTCTCTTCAAGTCATCGGTTGTCTACACGGCCCTCCTAACCAAGCTGGGAGCGACGACACAGCTGATTTGCCTCCTAAGAAGACCACTCTCACAGAACGAGTGCAAGGAAACAGACAACCAAGAGAAAGGACATTTTGACATCGTGTGGACAATCAGAGACTTACACCCGATAACGAAGGAGACGTGGTTATCGAAAGAACAGGGCGTCGGCCAAACCTATCCCACTAAGCGGAACTCGGCCCACGAAGAGATACCCAACGGAGACGTTCAACACGTAAATACATGCATTATAGGTCTGACCCATAAGAGCGGCAGTTCGGGGCAAGGTGTTAGAGCTAAACTAAGCATAGTTTACAAATGTATCCAACTGTGCTTTTCTCTCATGCACTTTCTCTCTCTCTCCCTCTCTCTTTCTTTAAATCTCCATCTTGTGTAACAGGTGTCATATTGTGTTGGTCCACTAGGGACCTGTTGTCATTGTGTTAAGTTCTAACCAATAACCCAGACTGTTTGTGTATGTGTATCTTATGTTATCATTTAGCTTGTGAGTAAATAAATAATCAACTCAATTTGTGTGGCACGGAATGATTAGTGAGACCCGGGTCTGTGCAGATTTACGAATTATGCGACGTTCAGAATGACCGATGAGGAAATTAATTGATTAGTGACTGCTATGAAATTGATATTCTGGTATTCTTTGAGTTAGTTTGGGAAACGGTAACTCATTAAACAAACTTTTCCCGTGGTGCCCCAGGTTACTGAGTTAATGGTGTCGTGTCTTTGGCATCATTAAAACTGTAGACATATTTATCAAATAACTCTCTGTAATTATTATTACGCGATTAACCTGATTAATCATGTAACTGTAATTAACTAGGAAGTCGGGGCACCAAGGAAAATATTCAGATTACAAAGTTATACATTTCCTATAACTTTCAGATATTTTAATATCTGATCAATTAGTCTTCGAATTAATGACTTATTTACCTCACGTCAGTCTCATTCCAAATGTCGTAAATTGTTGGTTATCTGCACGAACCCAGTCTTCACTATGAGTCATCCATGCATAAATTGTTTTAAAATCATTAATTTACTAACTAAGTAATTCACAGAAATGCATAACAAACAGTAGATATCATTACAAAGAAATGATAGAGGAATGTGCCCTAGTGGGCTAAACCGGCATGGCGGCTTGTTAGACAAAAGGGGAGTGTGGGTCAGCTGAGAAGGCACTACAGAGTTGATAATTATAACAATTGAAATGCTAATCCTTTGCACATGAACGCTCACTCATTCGGGAACAATTGCAATCAATATATATATTTACGCTCAGTGTGTCGTCGGGATCTCTGTTGAAAGGTTTTTTTCTGTTGGAGAGTCTGTCCGCCCTCTCTCTCTCTCTCTCTCTCTCTCTCTCTCTCTCTCTGTCGTGGTTAGAATGGATAGTTCAGAGTAACATTCATTCATGTCGTTATAGAATGGCGGTTGTCGGTCTTCGCGTTCAATGATACCAAATTCCTAGCTGCAGACTAGTAATTAATATCAAAGACTTGTTCTTATTCTGTCAGTATCGATAGTCTAAGAGTTTAACCACGTGGTATGGTTAAAGTTCAGAAAGAGGAATGCATGGTCAAACCTTGGCCCTCTCGTTATCGAGGTAAGCTGGTCTCCAACCTTTAGCCATCTCGTAATTGAGGTAAGCTCGGTCTGGTGATAGAAAACCAAGGTGGGGGTTTTATTCGGGACATAGAAAAAGGCTGTCTCATGATGCCAGGTCCTGTCTGTGTCCCTGGGGGCGTGCCAAGGACTTAGTTAAGACTCCAAAGGGAATTGGAGTTTCCTTCATTAAACAGTCCAAAATCACATTACACAATTTCACAAACAGTTCCATCCTTATTCATTCATTTTATACAACCATTTAGATGTAAGTCTCATACCTGAGACTCTTCTATAAACATGATTATGGTAATGTGTCCGTATTGTCTCTCATGAGTTTCACAAAATTGTACCAAACGGACCAGTTCGTTGCTGGATTCTTCACCGATCTTTTATACCTTCTCCAGAACATAAATGTCGTTCGGTTCTCCAGTTCTGTGAGGTGGAAGAACTCCTTTGTTCTCTCTATACTGGGGCCATGAGGAGAGGGTCTCCTCGTAGGAATTTACGACCGCTCTTACAGACCCTGGTGTCAGAAGTATAGAGGTCGGGGTATGGTGCTCGCAGTGTCCAAAGAGGGCAACGTCATGACAATGGTTACCTGATTAATTTAATCACGTAATTATAAACATAGTTCATCATTTGATAAATAGCATTAACGATAACAATGTGATGACAGTTTTAAGGAAGTTATCAAAAAATCGAAATAAGCTATAATTTCCGTTCTCAGAACGTTAATAAAACCTCTCAGGAAAACTTTCAGGGAAACATAGGAAAACGTTCTCAGAACCTCCCAGCAACTTCAAAATGAATGTTCCCAGAACAGGTGAAATGTTCACCTCCATGCTCAGAACGTTTAAAAGACATATGCTTTGTTCCTCCAACCAATGTGAAACCAAAAACATACACTCTCACAACTTCTAAGGGACTGAATGTGCTAGGCCAACACACCTGAACACATTTAACAAGATAGAGTAAAGCGAGAGTTTAGTTGACACGGGATGTATATGTTTTTTTGGAACGTTTTCATAATGTTCTGACAACATGCCTTTAAATATAACCACGAGGAAACCTGCAGAGAGGATTATGCTAAAGTACTGAAATCTCCAAAGAATGTTGTTTGTTAACGTTCTCATAATGTTCTGAGACCATTACTTTAAATAGAACAATGAGGAAACCTGTAGGAAACGTTATGCTGAAGTACTGAAATTCCCACAGAAGAATATTGTTTCTTAACATTTTCAGAACTATTTGAGAACATTCCCTATGTCAAACCAGTTGGAGAACATTCCTAGAACATTACCAAAAATGTCATTAAATGCAACCATGGTTGAACTTTTAGGAAAAGTTATGTTAAAGTAATCAATAATGTTATTTTATGTTCCTTAAATGTGTTGAGAATGTTCCAAAGCCAAGAATCTATCCTGCACCATTCCCAGAACGTTGTGGGAAGGTTGTATGCTAAATAACCATAGAACAACCATGCTCTCACCAAGCACTAAGAAACATATGGTTCTCAGAATGTTATGTGCGAGCTGGGAAACCTCTCTGCCAATAACAGCTCATTTCTATTTTTCCCCTGCCCAATCAAACCACTACCAGACAGTTAAGGAAAACTTTTTGCTTGAGAAATTGTTCTTTACTAAAAAGCTATTTTTGTTTATTTGACCAATTTAATTGAAAAACAATCACAGTAAGGTAATTACAGTGAAAGTATTCACACACATTTGCTATGACACTCCAAATTGAGCTCAGGTCCATCCAATTACCTTTGATCATCCTTGAGATGTCATTACAACTTAATTGGAGTCCATTTGTGGCCAATTCAACTGTTTGGACATGTTTTAGAAAGAAAGACACCTGTCTATATAAGGTCCCACAGTTGACAGTACGTGTCAGAGCAGAAACTATACCATGAAGTCCAATGAACTGTCTGTAGATCTCTGAGATAGAATTGTGATGAGGCATATATTTGGGGAAGAGTAAAAAAAACTATTTCTAGAGTGTTGAAAGTTTCCAAAAGCCCAGTGGTCTCCATCATCAGGAAATTGAAAAAATATAGAACTACCCAGACTGCCTAGAGCTGTCCCTCCCACCAAACTGAGCAACCAGGCAAGAAGGACCTTGGTCAGGGAGATGACCAAAAACCCAATGACCACTCTTGGCTGAAATGGAAGAACCTGCCAAAAGGACAACAGTCTCTACAGCAGTTTACCAATCTGGGCTTTATGGGAGAGTGACCAGATGGAAGACAATCCTGAGAAAAAGGCACATGACAGCATACCTGGAGTTTGCAAAAAGTCACGTAAAAAAACTCTGAAATCATAAGGCAAAAGGTTCTGTGAGCTGTTGAGACAAAAATTGAAATATTTGGCCTGAATGCAAAGCGCAATGGTCTGTTAAAAACCAGGCACAGATCATCACTTGTCTAACACCATCCCTACCGTGAAGCATGGTGGTGGCAGCATCATACAATGGGATTACTTTCAGCAGCAGGGACTGGGAGACTGGTAAGGATAGAGGGAACAATGAATGGAGCCAAATACAGGCAAATCCTTAATGAGAACCTGCTTCAGAGTACAAACGACATCAGACTGGGGCGAAGATTTGCGTTCCTATAGGACAATGACCCCAAGCATACAGCCAAAGCAATGCTGGAATGGCTTCAGAACTAGAATGTGAAAGTCCTTGAGTGGCCCAGCCAAAGCTGTTCACCGCCGCTCCCCAGCTACAGTAATTTAACAGAGCTTGAGAAAATCTGCAGGGAAGAATGAGAGAAAATCTGTAAATGCAGATGTGCAAAGCTGATACAGACATACCCAAGACGACTCAAAGCTGATACAGACTTACCCAAGACAACTCAAAGCTGACACTGACATACCCAAGACGACTCAAAGCTGATACAGACTTACCCAAGACGACTCAAAGCTGATACAGACTTACCCAAGACGACTCAAAGCTGATACAGACATACCCAAGACAACTCAAAGCTGATACAGACATACCCAAGACGACTCAAAGCTGACACAGAATTACCCAAGATGACTCAAAGCTGACATAGACATACCCAAGACAACTCAAAGCTGATACAGACTTACCCAAGATGACTCAAAGCTGACACGACTCAAAGCTGATACAGACTTACCCAAGACGACTCAAAGTTGATACAGACTTACCCAAGACGACTCAAAGCTGATACAGACTTACCCAAGATGACTCAAAGCTGATACAGACTTACCCAAGACGACTCAAAGCTGATACAGACTTACCCAAGACGACTCAAAGCTGATACAGACTTACCCAAGACGACTCAAAGCTGATACAGACATACCCAAGACAACTCAAAGCTGATACAGACATACCCAAGACGACTCAAAGCTGACACAGACTTACCCAAGATGACTCAAAGCTGACATAGACATACCCAAGACAACTCAAAGCTGATACAGACTTACCCAAGATGACTCAAAGCTGACACAGACATACCCAAGACGACTCAAAGCTGATACAGACTTACCCAAGACGACTCAAAGCTGATACAGACATACCCAAGACGACTCAAAGCTGATACAGACTTACCCAAGATGACTCAAAGCTGATACAGACTTACCCAAGACGACTCAAAGCTGATACAGACTTACCCAAGACGACTCAAAGCAGATACAGACTTACCCAAGACGACTCAAAGCTGATACAGACATACCCAAGACGACTCAAAGCTGATACAGACATACCCAAGATGACTCAAAGCTGATACAGACATACCCAAGATGACTCAAAGCTGATACAGACATACCCAAGATGACTCAAAGCTGATACAGACTTACCCAAGACGACTCAAAGCAGATACAGACTTACCCAAGACGACTCAAAGCTGATACAGACATACCCAAGACGACTCAAAGCTGATACAGACTTACCCAAGATGACTCAAAGCTGATACAGACATACCCAAGACGACTCAAAGCTGATACAGACATACCCAAGACGACTCAAAGCTGATACAGACTTACCCAGGACGACTCAAAGCTGATACAGACTTACCCAAGACGACTCAAAGCTGATACAGACATAGCCAAGACAACTCAAAGCTGATACAGACTTACCCAAGATGACTCAAAGCTGATACAGACTTACCCAAGATGACTCAAAGCTGATACAGACTTACCCAAGACAACTCAAAGCTGATACAGACTTACCCAAGACGACTCAAAGCTGATACAGACATAGCCAAGACGACTCAAAGCTGATACAGACATACCCAAGATGTAAATCACCGCCAAATAACACTTATGTTAATGAGATATTTCTGGATTTTATTTTCAATGAATTTGCTAAATCTTTAAAAACATGTTTTCACTTTGTCATTATGGGGTATTGTGTGTAGATGGGTGAGAGAAAAATCTCTTTAATCCATTTTAAATTCAGACTGTAACACAACAACATGTGGAATAAGTCAAGGGTTATGAATACTTTCTGAAGGCATTGTAGTTGTTACCCAGAAATGAATTGATATTTAGATAAAAATATCTGCATTGAACCTTAACATGTTTCTATGTACTGCTTTACTTTGGAATGCTAATTGTGTTGTGTGGTGCCTGTCTGCTGAATGGTGTTGTCATATGAATGTGTGTGTTATCACACCACTCACACTGCACAAATGAAGAGAGAGAGAGAAAGACACACAGACACAGACACAGACACAGACACAGACACAGACACAGAAACAGACACAGACACAGACACAGACACAGACACAGACACACACTAGCTCCTGTCGACTGTGAGGGGTGATGATGAGGTCATGGGGTAAGGGTGAGGTCACTGAAGAAGCCGTGCTCCTGTATGTCCCGCTCAGCAGTGTGTGTGTGTTGTGTACGTGTGTGTTGTGTACGTGTGTGTTTGTCTATGTGTGTTTGTCTATGTGTGTGTCGTGTACGTGTGTATTATGTACGTGTGTGTTGTGTACGTGTGTGTTGTGTACGTGTGTGTTTGTCTATGTGTGTTTGTCTAAGTGTGTTTGTCTATGTGTGTGTCGTGTACGTGTGTATTATGTACGTGTGTGTTGTGTACGTGTGTGTTTGTCTATGTGTGTGTGTTGTGTACGTGTGTGTTGTGTACGTGTGTGTTTGTCTATGTGTGTTTGTCTATGTGTGTGTCGTGTACGTGTGTATTATGTACGTGTGTGTTGTGTACGTGTGTGTTTGTCTATGTGTGTGTGTTGTGTACGTGTGTGTTGTGTACGTGTGTGTTTGTCTACGTGTGTGTTTGTGTACGTGTGTGTTGTGTACGTGTGTGTTTGTCTATGTGTGTTTGTCTATGTGTGTGTCGTGTACGTGTGTATTATGTACGTGTGTGTTGTGTACGTGTGTGTTTGTCTATGTGTGTGTGTTGTGTACGTGTGTGTTGTGTACGTGTGTGTTTGTCTACGTGTGTGTTTGTGTACGTGTGTGTTGTGTACGTGTGTGTTTGTGTACTTGTGTGTTTGTGTACGTGTGTGTTGTGTACGTGTGTGTTGTGTACGTGTGTGTTTGTCTACGTGTGTGTTGTGTACGTGTGTGTTTGTCTACGTGTGTGTTGTGTACGTGTGTGTTTGTCTACGTGTGTCGTGTACGTGTGTGTTGTGTACGTGTGTGTTTGTCTATGTGTGTGTTTGTCTACGTGTGTGTTGTGTAAGTGTGTGTTGTGTATGTGTGTGTTGTGTACGTGTGTGTTTGTCTACGTGTGTTGTGTACGTGTGTGTTGTGTACGTGTGTGTTTGTCTACGTGTGTGTTGTGTACGTGTGTGTTTGTCTATGTGTGTGTCATGTACGTGTGTGTTTGTCTGTGTGTGTTGTGTACGTGTGTGTTGTGTACGTGTGTGTTTGTCTACGTGTGTTGTGTACGTGTGTGTTTGTCTACATGTGTTGTGTACATGTGTGTTTGTCCGTGTGTGTTTGAAAGCGGAGAAAATGCGTGTTTCAGCAGGGTAGCCAGAGAAACCAACGAGGCAATGATATATTATCAACCACAAAGACATTCTTCATCTGTTAATAATGTATTATTCATCATCCAGGATGTCAATTATGTATTAACATGAAATATTAACAGTATTTGTGTATTTGAACTAGACTAGTACATGTAGCCTACTTCTGCCAGCCCAAGGATGAATAATATTTCAAACAAAAAATTAGGATATTCAATTACTTCCACATATTCTATGACCACATCAAATGAAAAGCCTTCAAAGTTAAAGGCGTGGATGTGCTGAGCTGCTTGGCAGTGACACAAACAAGCAACTATTCAACAAAATATCACTCTCACACGTTCTCCTTCTCTCTCTACATATCACTCTTTCTCACTCCTTCGCTCTCTACATATCACTCTCTCCTCTCTCTACATATCACTCTCTCCTCTCCCTACAAATCACTCTCTCTCTATACATCTCTCTCTCCTCTCTCTACATATCCCTCATTCTCACACCTCTCTCTACATATCACTCTCTCTCTATACATCTCTCTCTCCTTCTCTCTCTACATATCACTCATTCTCACACCTCTCTCTACATATCACTCTCTCTCTATACATCTCTCTCTCCTTCTCTCTCTACATATCCCTCATTCTCACACCTCTCTCTACATATCACTCTCTCTCTATACATCTCTCACTCCTTCTCTCTCTACATATCCCTCATTCTCACACCTCTCTCTACATATCACTCTCTCTCTATACATCTCTCTCTCCTTCTCTCTCTACATATCACTCATTCTCACACCTCTCTCTACATATCACTCTCTCTCTCCTCTCTACATCTCTCTCTCCTTCTCTCTCTACATATCACTCATTCTCACACCTCTCTCTACATATCACTCTCTCCTCTCTCTACATATCACTCTCTCTCTCCTCTCTACATATCACTCTCTCCTCTCTCTACATATCACTCATTCTCACACCTCTCTCTACATATCACTCTCTCTCTCCTCTCTACATATCACTCTCTCCTCTCTCTACATACCACTCTCTCCTCTCTCTACATATCACTCTCTCCTCTCTCTACATATCACTCTCTCCTCTCCCTACAAATCACTCTCTCTCTATACATCTCTCTCTCCTTCTCTCTCTACATATCCCTCATTCTCACACCTCTCTCTACATATCACTCTCTCTCTATACATCTCTCACTCCTTCTCTCTCTACATATCCCTCATTCTCACACCTCTCTCTACATATCACTCTCTCTCTCCTCTCTACATCTCTCTCTCCTTCTCTCTCTACATATCACTCATTCTCACACCTCTCTCTACATATCACTCTCTCCTCTCTCTACATATCACTCTCTCTCTCCTCTCTACATATCACTCTCTCCTCTCTCTACATATCACTCATTCTCACACCTCTCTCTACATATCACTCTCTCTCTCCTCTCTACATATCACTCTCTCCTCTCTCTACATACCACTCTCTCCTCTCTCTACATATCACTCTCTCCTCTCTCTACATATCACTCTCTCCTCTCCCTACAAATCACTCTCTCTCTATACATCTCTCTCTCCTTCTCTCTCTACATATCCCTCATTCTCACACCTCTCTCTACATATCACTCTCTCTCTATACATCTCTCACTCCTTCTCTCTCTACATATCCCTCATTCTCACACCTCTCTCTACATATCACTCTCTCTCTCCTCTCTACATCTCTCTCTCCTTCTCTCTCTACATATCACTCTCTCTCTATACATCTCTCTCTCCTCTCTCCACATATCACTTTTTCTCCTTCTCTCTCTACATATCACTCTCTCTCCTTCACTCTCTGCATATCCCTCTCACCTTCTCTCTCTACATATCACTCTCTCATCTCTCTACATATCAGTCTCTCCTCTCTATACATACCCCCTCTCTCCTTCTCTCTCTACATATCACTTTCTCTCTCAACTCTACATATCACTTTTTCTCCTTCTCTTTACATATCACTCTCTCTCTCCTTCTCTTTACATATCACTCTCTCCTCTCTCTACATATTACCTTCTCTCTTCTCTCTCTGCATATCTCTCTCTCTCCTTCACTCTCTGCATATCCCTCTCTCTCCCTCTCACCTTCTCTCTCTACATATCACTCTCTCATCTCTCTACATATCAGTCTCTCCTCTCTACATACTCCCTCTCTCCTCCTCTCTCTACATATCACTTTCTCTCTCCTCTCCCTCTACATATCACTTTTTCTACTTCTCTTACATATCACTCTCTTTGCTCCTCTCTGTACAAATCACTCTTCCTTCTCTCTCTACATATCACTCTCTATCTTTCTCTACATATCAGTCTCTCTCCTCTCTCTACATATCACTCTCTATCTCCTTCTCTCTACATATCACTCTCTATCTTTCTCTACATATCAGTCTCTCTCCTCTCTCTACATATCACTCTCTATCTCCTTCTCTCTACATATCACTCTCTATCTCCTTCTCTCTACATATCACTCTCTATCTCCTTCTCTCTACATATCACTCTCTATCTCCTTCTCTCTACATCAGTCTCTCTCCTCCACTCTCTACATATCAGTCTCGCTCTCTCCTCTCGTTACATATCAGCCTCTCTCTCTCCTCTCTCTACATATCACTCTCTCTACATATCACTTTCTCTCCCCTCTCTCTACATATCACTTTTCTCCTTTTCTCTCTACATATCACTCTCTCCCTCCTCTCTCCCTACATATCAGTCTCGCTCTCTCCTCTCTCTACATATCACTCTCTCTCCACATATCAGCCTTTCTCTCTCCTCTCTCTACATATCACTCTCTCTCCACATATCAGCCTTTCTCTCTCCTCTCTCTACATATCACTCTCTCTCCACATATCAGCCTCTCTCTCTCCTCTCTCTTCTCTCTACATCAGTCTCTCTCGCCTCCTCTCTCTACATATGACTCCCTCTCCTCTCTCTCTAATATCAGTGTCTCTCTCTCCTTCTCTCTCTTTACCACCTTCTCTCTACATCAGTCTCTCTCTCCTCCTCTGTCTACATATCACTCTCTCTCCTTCTCTCTACATATCAGTCTCTCCTCTCTATACATATCATCTCACTCTCCTTCTCTCTCTACATATCACTTTTTATCCTTCTCTCCCTACATATCGCTCGATCTCTCCTCTCTACATATGACTCTCTCTCCTCTTCTCTGTACAAATCACTCTCTCTCCTTATCGCTCTCTCCTCTCTATACATATCACTCTCTCTCTCTTCTCTCTACATATCAGTCTCTCTCTCTTCTCTCTCTACATATCACTCTCTCTCTCTTTCTCTCTACATATCAGTCTCTCTCTCGCTCTCTCTCCATATTACTGAACAACTCACTAAACACACACACTGAGCAGGCATGTAGCATCTTGTCAGTGGACTGTAGCCCATGTCAGAGCTGGGAAAGACAAGCTGTGCCCTGGGTTTTCTACAAGCTGTTTATGTTGTCTTTAGTTTGGTTAGAGAGAGAGAACACATAACTGTGTAAACAATCATTCAAAACACTTTTAGCTCCGAATTCCCTAAGTAGGACTTGTGTTTGGGAGTCACGCTTGTGTGTGAGTGTGTGTGTCTGCATATGTTTGTGTGTGAGTGTGTGCCTGCATATGTTTGTGTGTGTGTGTGTGTACTTGCTGGAACAAGAACATTTGATTGCATCTACTCTGATAGAGATACACACAGAGAGACTGAGAGACACAGAGAGACTGAGAGACACAAACTTATCTGGCTGTTAAAACCGGTCCACAATGAATAAATCATCATTTTCCCCAAAATACCCAGAGTGTATGTTGAGAGATGGATTAACACACAGTGTACCTGGAAGAGTGTGTGTTGAGTCATATACAGTGAGAGGATTCTCTGTGTGTGTGTTCCCTATAGTAGCGTTTCCCAAACTCGCTCCTAATTTGCTTTGAAGAGATTAAGCCTTTACTGTCTGACATCCTCAGCTGGAATGATCCTCCGTTAAGTGCTAGGCCTTACGTCTCTCTCAAACGCACAGACACACACTGATTGATTACACAACTCCTTCAGATCCTGGCTCAGCACATTGCAGTTCTGGTCGTGGGGTTTTCTCATAAGAAAGTGTGAAATGTGTGTGTATGTGTTTGCATGTATGCATGAATGTGTATAGGGAGTCCAGAAAAATAATAGCTTTTCATTTATCTATTTTACAAAGGAAGCATGTCTTTGTGCTGACACAGTACCCAATCCCCTACACCACAGAACTAATGGGATGACATAGCTAATACAGGACGAGAGAGAGAGAGCTAAAGAGAGAGAGAGAAAGAGAGAAAGAAAGAAAGATGGAGAGTAAGAGGGAGAGAAGGGGAAGGAGAAAGCGAAAGAAAGAAGGGGAGAGGGGGGGAGAGAGAGAAACGTAAGGAGAAAAAAGAGAGATGGAAAAGGAGAGGGGGGAGGAGAGGGAGGGAGGGAGAGTGAGTGAGTGCGAGAGGGAGAGCAGAATGTAAGCCTGCATGTAACAGGGCCAGTGGGTCAGATAACATATCTCTGAGGGAGAGAGAAAGAAACTTGATCTATCTTTCACTGTTTCTATCTCTCTCCCTTTCTGATGAGAAGAGACAGGGGTGAGAGAGAGAACACAGCAGAGACAGGGGAGCGAGAGAGAACACAGCAGAGACAGGGGAGAGAGAGAGAACACAGCAGAGACAGGGGAGAGAGAGAACACAGCAGAGAGAGGGGAGAGAGAGAACACAGCAGAGACAGGGGGGAGAGAGAACACAGCAGAGAGAGGGGAGAGAGAGAACACAGCAGAGACAGGGAGAGAGAGAACACAGCAGAGACAGGGGAGAGAGAGAACACAGCAGAGAGAGGGGGAGAGAGAGAACACAGCAGAGACAGGGGGGAGAGAGAACACAGCAGAGAGAGGGGAGAGAGAGAACACAGCAGAGACAGGGGGGAGAGAGAGAACACAGCAGAGACAGGGGAGAGAGAGAGAACACAGCAGAGACAGGAGAGAGAGAGAACACAGCAGAGAGAGGGGAGAGAGAGAACACAGCAGAGACAGGGGGGGAGAGAGAACACAGCAGAGAGAGGGGAGAGAGAGAACACAGCAGAGACAGGGGAGAGAGAGAACACAGCAGAGACAGGGGAGAGAGAGAACACAGCAGAGACAGGGGAGAGAGAGAGAACACAGCAGAGACAGGGGAGAGAGAGAGAACACAGCAGAGACAGGGGGGAGAGAGAGAACACATGAGCAGAGACAGGGGAGAGAGAGAGAACACAGCAGAGACAGGGGAGAGAGAGAGAACACAGCAGAGACAGGGGAGAGAGAGAGAACACAGCAGAGACAGGGGAGAGAGAGAGAACACAGCAGAGACAGGGGAGAGAGAGAGAACACAGAAGAGACAGGGGAGAGAGAGAGAACACAGCGAGGGAGAGAGAGAACACAGCAGAGACAGGGGAGAGAGAGAGAACACAGAAGAGACAGGGGAGAGAGAGAACAGCAGAGACAGGGAGAGAGAGAGAACACATGAGCAGAGACAGGGGAGAGAGAGAGAACACAGCAGAGACAGGGGAGAGAGAGAGAACACAGCAGAGACAGGGGAGAGAGAGAACACAGCAGAGAGAGGGAGAGAGAGAACACATGAGCAGAGACAGGGGAGAGAGAGAGAACACATGAGCAGAGACAGGGGAGAGAGAGAGAACACAGCGAGGGAGGGAGAGAGAGAACACAGTGAGGGAGGGAGAGAGAGAACACAGCGAGGCAGGGAGAGAGAGAACACAGCGAGGGGCAGGGGAGAGAGAGAACACAGCAGAGACAGGGGAGAGAGAGAGAACACAGAGACGGGGGGAGAGAGAACACATGAGCAGAGACAGGGGAGAGAGAGAACACAGCAGAGACAGGGGAGAGAGAGAGAACACAGCAGAGACAGGGGAGAGAGAGAGAACACAGCGAGGCAGGGAGAGAGAGAACACAGCGAGGCAGGGGAGAGAGAGAGAACACAGCGAGGGAGGGAGAGAGAACACAGCAGAGACAGGGAGAGAGAGAGAACAACAGAGCAGGGAGAGAGAGAGAACACAGCAGAGACAGGGGAGAGAGAGAGAACATGAGCAGAGACAGGGAGAGAGAGAAACACAGCAGAGACAGGGGAGAGAGAGAACACATGAGCAGAGAGGGAGAGAGAGAGAACACATGAGCAGAGACAGGGGAGAGAGAGAGAACACAGCAGAGAGAGGGGAGAGGAGAGACACAGCAGACAGGGGAGAGGAGAGAACACAGCAGAGACAGGGAGGAGAGAACACAGCAGAGACAGGGGAGAGAGAGAGAACAAGCAGACAGGGGAAGAGAGAGAACACATGAGCAGAAGAGAGAGAGACACAGCAGACAGGGGAGAGAGAGAGAACA
>NW_021823089.1:40000-58155 GCF_901001165.1 Salmo trutta | reverse complement strand
AGGTGCATCGGATGACAGACTAACTTTACATCCAAGACAGGTGGTATCGGATGACAGGACTAACTTACAGCCAAGACAGGTGGCATCGGGTGACAGGACTAACTTTACAGCCAAGACAGGTGGCATCGGATGACGGACTAACTTTACAGCCAAGACAGGTGGCATCGGATGACGGACTAACTTTACAGCCAAGACAGGTGGCATCGGATGACGGACTAACTTTACAGCCAAGACAGGTCAGGTGGCATCGGATGACGGACTAACTTTACAGCCAAGACAGGTGGCATCGGATAACGGGCTAACTTTACAGCCAAGACAAGTGGCATCAGATAACGGGCTAACTTTACATCCAAGACAGGTGGCATCAGATAACGGGCTAACTTTACATCCAAGACAGGTGGCATCAGATAAACTTTACAGCCAAGACAGGTGGCATCAGATAACGGGCTAACTTTACAGCCAAGACAGGTGGCATCGGATGATGGACTAACTTGTGAATGTGTCTTTGTTATTCATGAATCTTATATACTCCTGGCTGCACAATGAATTTCCCTTCAGTGACAAAAGATTGAATGAATTTTGACTGCGACTGTACCTCGTCTCCCGAGGACAGGCGTTGGGTCAGCTCCTTCAGGCTCCTCATCATCCTCTCGTCTCGGAAGTCGTAGGAGAACGTCTCCGTCCACTCCTGAAGCAGCTGAAGTATCTTGGGAGCCATCTTCCTGATCCTCATCTGAAAGAAGAAGAAAAAAAATGTGATTGTTGCAGGTCTATCTTCAAGAAGCATATAGTATATCGGATAAATATTACTGTGTACCATTCTAGTATAATATACTACAGTATAACATTACTGAGTATAATGGAGGTATAGAGTTACCTTGTCTGCCTGAGGGTCGCTCAGTCTCTGCTGTTCCATACACAGGTGACAGACTTTGGACATGAGCTCGTAGGGGCGGATGAACAGACGAGAGGAGAGCAGGAAGGTGAAGATGTATGTCCTCTGTGGAGAGAAAGATAGGAAGGAAGAGAGATGTAAATAACAGAGGAATATGGGGGTTTGTTTTGTTTTTTTCTCCACCTTGTGGAAAGTTAAATAAGACAGAAACAGAAAGAGAGGTAAACAGAGAGAGAGAGAGAGAGAATGCGAGAAAGGAGAGAGAGAAAAAGAGGGATGGAAACAGCGAGAGAGACAGACACTCACGTCAGGGTAGTAGTCCATGCTGGGGACAAGGTGGTGGATGAGGGCCTCCAGCGAGCCGGATACCAGGGTGTTGTCATGGTAATACAGTCCCTCTTCCTTGGTCTGGTTCTGGTTCTTATTGTAACCACTGGAGACCAGCATGCCTGTCAGCGGTGACGTCTGAGGCATATTGTCCTGCAGAGAGGAAAGGTTTGTTGAGTTTAATCCAGAAAGAGAGAGCAAGAGAGAGAGAAAGAGAGGGGGAGTATAGAGAGAGAGCGGAGTAGCGAGAGAGAGAGGAAAGTAGAGCGATAGAGAGAGAAAAGTAGAGAGAGAGAGTAAAAACAGACGTCTCAGTACAATAGACTGACCGAAGTAGACTTGTTGCTATTCTGATATTTCAGAGAGACACAGAAGTGGATGTGAAAACAATGGGGAAAAAAATAACAGAGCTATATTCTCCAACCCAAACAGACAAACCTCAGGTTTGTTTACAAAATGGTTGGTTAGGGCCTCAGCCAGGAGACAACACTAGACCTCAGCCAGGGGACAACACTAGACCTCAGCCAGGAGACAACACTAGACCTCAGCCAGGGGACAACACTAGACCTCAGCCAGGGGACAACACTAGACCTCAGCCAGGGGACAACACTAGACCTCAGCCAGGAGACAACACTAGACCTCAGCCAGGAGACAACACTAGACCTCAGCCAGGAGACAACACTAGACCTCAGCCAGGGGACAACACTAGACCTCAGCCAGGGGACAACACTAGACCTCAGCCAGGGGACAACACTAGGCCTCAGCCAGGAGACAACACTAGGCCTCAGCCAGGGGACAACACTAGACCTCAGCCAGGGGACAACACTAGACCTCAGCCAGGAGACAACACTAGACCTCAGCCAGGAGACAACACTAGACCTCAGCCAGGAGACAACACTAGACCTCAGCCAGGGGACAACACTAGACCTCAGCCAGGGGACAACACTAGACCTCAGCCAGGGGACAACACTAGGCCTCAGCCAGGAGACAACACTAGGCCTCAGCCAGGGGACAACACTAGACCTCAGCCAGGGGACAACACTAGGCCTCAGCCAGGGGACAACACTAGGCCTCAGCCAGGAGACAACACTAGGCCTCAGCCAGGGGACAACACTAGACCTCAGCCAGGAGACAACACTAGGCCTCAGCCAGGAGACAACACTAGACCTCAGCCAGGGGACAACACTAGACCTCAGCCAGGAGACAACACTAGACCTCAGCCAGGGGACAACACTAGACCTCAGCCAGGGGACAACACTAGACCTCAGCCAGGGGACAACACTAGACCTCAGCCAGGAGACAACACTAGACCTCAGCCAGGGGACAACACTAGGCCTCAGCCAGGAGACAACACTAGGCCTCAGCCAGGGGACAACACTAGACCTCAGCCAGGAGACAACACTAGACCTCAGCCAGGAGACAACACTAGGCCTCAGCCAGGAGACAACACTAGGCCTCAGCCAGGAGACAACACTAGGCCTCAGCCAGGAGACAACACTAGGCCTCAGCCAGGGGACAACACTAGGCCTCAGCCAGGAGACAACACTAGGCCTCAGCCAGGGGACAACACTAGACCTCAGCCAGGAGACAACACTAGGCCTCAGCCAGGAGACAACACTAGACCTCAGCCAGGGGACAACACTAGACCTCAGCCAGGAGACAACACTAGACCTCAGCCAGGGGACAACACTAGACCTCAGCCAGGGGACAACAGTAGACCTCAGCCAGGGGACAACACTAGACCTCAGCCAGGAGACAACACTAGACCTCAGCCAGGGGACAACACTAGGCCTCAGCCAGGAGACAACACTAGGCCTCAGCCAGGGGACAACACTAGACCTCAGCCAGGAGACAACACTAGACCTCAGCCAGGAGACAACACTAGGCCTCAGCCAGGAGACAACACTAGGCCTCAGCCAGGAGACAACACTAGACCTCAGCAAGGAGACAACACTAGACCTCAGCCAGGAGACAACACTAGGCCTCAGCCAGGAGACAACACTAGACCTCAGCCAGGAGACAACACTAGACCTCAGACAGGAGACAACACTAGGCCTCAGCCAGGAGACAACACTAGACCTCAGCCAGGAGACAACACTAGACCTCAGCCAGGAGACAACACTAGACCTCAGCCAGGAGACAACACTAGACCTCAGCCAGGAGACAACACTAGGCCTCAGCCAGGAGACAACACTAGGCCTCAGCCAGGAGACAACACTAGGCCTCAACCAGGAGACAACACTAGACCTCAGCCAGGAGACAACACTAGACCTCAGCCAGGAGACAACACTAGGCCTCAGCCAGGAGACAACACTAGGCCTCAGCCAGGAGACAACACTAGGCCTCAGCCAGGAGACAACACTAGGCCTCAGCCAGGAGACAACACTAGACCTCAGCCAGGGGACAACACTAGACCTCAGCCAGAAGACAACACTAGACCTCAGCCAGGAGACAACACTAGACCTCAGCCAGGAGACAACACTAGGCCTCAGCCAGGGGACAACACTAGGCCTCAGCCAGGAGACAACACTAGGCCTCAGCCAGGAGACAACACTAGACCTCAGCCAGGGGACAACACTAGACCTCAGCCTAAAGACAACACTAGACCTCAGCCAGGGGACAACACTAGACCTCAGCCAGGAGACAACACTAGGCCTCAGCCAGGGGACAACACTAGACCTCAGCCAGGGGACAACACTAGACCTCAGCCAGGAGACAACACTAGACCTCAGCCAGGAGACAACACTAGGCCTCAGCCAGGAGACAACACTAGGCCTCAGCCAGGAGACAACACTAGGCCTCAGCCAGGAGACAACACTAGGCCTCAGCCAGGAGACAACACTAGACCTCAGCCACTAGGCCTCAGCCAGGAGACAACACTAGACCTCAGACAGGAGACAACACTAGACCTCAGCCAGGAGACAACACTAGGCCTCAGCCAGGAGACAACACTAGACCTCAGCCAGGAGACAACACTAGACCTCAGCCAGGGGACAACACTAGACCTCAGCCAGGAGACAACACTAGGCCTCAGCCAGGAGACAACACTAGACCTCAGCCAGGGGACAACACTAGACCTCAGCCAGGAGACAACACTAGACCTCAGCCAGGGGACAACACTAGGCCTCAGCCAGGGGACAACACTAGACCTCAGCCAGGGGACAACACTAGGCCTCAGCCAGGAGACAACACTAGACCTCAGCCAGGAGATAACACTAGACCTCAGCCTAAAGACAACACTAGGCCTCAGCCAGGAGACAACACTAGGCCTCAGCCAGGAGACAACACTAGGCCTCAGCCAGGAGACAACACTAGACCTCAGCCTAAAGACAACACTAGACCTCAGCCAGGGGACAACACTAGACCTCAGCCAGGGGACAACACTAGACCTCAGCCAGGAGACAACACTAGGCCTCAGCCAGGAGACAACACTAAACCTCAGCCAGGAGACAACACTAGGCCTCAGCCAGGGGACAACACTAGACCTCAGCCAGGAGACAACACTAGGCCTCAGCCAGGGGACAACACTAGACCTCAGCCAGGAGACAACACTAGGCCTCAGCCAGGGGACAACACTAGACCTCAGCCAGGAGACAACACTAGGCCTCAGCCAGGAGACAACACTAGGCCTCAGCCAGGAGACAACACTAGACCTCAGCCAGGGGACAACACTAGACCTCAGCCAGGGGACAACACTAGACCTCAGCCAGGAGACAACACTAGACCTCAGCCAGGAGACAACACTAGACCTCAGCCAGGGGACAACACTAGACCTCAGCCAGGGGACAACACTAGGCCTCAGCCAGGAGACAACACTAGGCCTCAGCCTAAAGACAACACTAGGCCTCAGCCAGGGGACAACACTAGGCCTCAGCCAGGAGACAACACTAGGCCTCAGCCAGGAGACAACACTAGACCTCAGCCAGGAGACAACACTAGACCTCAGCCAGGAGACAACACTAGACCTCAGCCAGGGGACAACACTAGACCTCAGCCAGGGGACAACACTAGACCTCAGCCAGGAGACAACACTAGACCTCAGCCAGGGGACAACACTAGACCTCAGCCAGGAGACAACACTAGACCTCAGCCAGGAGACAACACTAGACCTCAGCCAGGAGACAACACTAGGCCTCAGCCAGGAGACAACACTAGACCTCAGCCAGGAGACAACACTAGACCTCAGCCAGGAGACAACACTAGACCTCAGCCAGGAGACAACACTAGACCTCAGCCAGGGGACAACACTAGGCCTCAGCCAGGAGACAACACTAGGCCTCAGCCAGGAGACAACACTAGGCCTCAGCCAGGAGACAACACTAGGCCTCAGCCAGGAGACAACACTAGACCTCAGCCAGGAGACAACACTAGACCTCAGCCAGGAGACAACACTAGACCTCAGCCAGGAGACAACACTAGACCTCAGCCAGGGGACAACACTAGGCCTCAGCCAGGAGACAACACTAGGCCTCAGCCAGGAGACACTAGGCCTCAGCCAGGGGACAACACTAGGCCTCAGCCAGGGGACAACACTAGACCTCAGCCAGGGGACAACACTAGGCCTCAGCCAGGGGACAACACTAGGCCTCAGCCAGGGGACAACACTAGACCTCAGCCAGGGGACAACACTAGGCCTCAGCCAGGGGACAACACTAGGCCTCAGCCAGGAGACAACACTAGGCCTCAGCCTAACATTGTCAGCTTTAAAAGAAGCAGTGTCAGAATGGATGCATGCATCACACCGCTTAATGCTGTGATTTACAATGTAAAGTACCACCTTTGTTTTCCTGATCATTGAACAGAGTCCAGATTAACATATTATTATTTATTTTTTTGTTTACCTTTTCTTTCATCTCTATGGAGATGTATTAGCTACACACTTTTAAAATCACTCGTTCTAATCAATTGGAATTCAAAACAATATCACCAGGCTTTCCTCGTCTCTGTGTCTTTTTGTTCTGAAGCCATTGCACATAAGAAGAAGTAATCTAGAAAGTAATTCTGAACCATTCACATTCATCAGGACACAAACACACTGGATTAAAAAAAAAAAAAAAGAAGACACATATATCCATTATCGACAGGGGATACGACGATATCAAGAACCAACCAATCCCTGCCAAGCAACATGGTGTCGACCGAAAATAATGAACCCTACTGAAAAGTTTGTGATTTCACCTCTGTCACACAAAACACAACCACACAACCACACAACCACACAACCAAACAACCACACAACCACCCAACCAAACAACCACACAACCACACAACCAAACAACCACACAACCAAACAACCACACAACCACACAACCACACAACCACACAACCACACAACCAAACAACCACACAACCACACAACCACACAACCACACAACCACACAACCAAACAACCACACAACCACCCAACCAAACAACCACACAACCACACAACCAAACAACCACACAACCACACAACCAAACAACCACACAACCACACAACCACACAACCACACAACCACACAACCACACAACCACACAACCACACAACCACACAACCAAACAACGCATCCATTCACAGCGTACATGAGGATCAGTAAACATGGTAACATACAATAATGAGGCTGAAGGAAAAAATAGTGTCTTATTTCACCCCTGGTCCCCCCCTCCCCCCCTCTCTAAAACACCTGAAAGGGACACCAACAGGGTGTGAGACGCTCAGGAGTGTTTACACTGTGAGAGAGTATCGTTCTGACGGGGCAGCGTTGGCCTGTGGCCAAGTGTGAGAGAGTATCGTCAGAGAACTTATCTTTCCCCACCACAGAAACACAACCTAACACTGATGATCATCATATGGACTAAACACTCTTATTATCTCTTGAGGGAGTGTACGGAGTCGTGTGTGTGTGTGTGTGTGTGTGTGTGTGTGTGTGTGTGTGTGTGTGTGTGTGTGTGTGTGTGTGTGTGTGTGTGTGTGTGTGTGTGTGTGTGTGTGTGTGTGTGTACACGCTGTATATTGAGCATGCACCCGTGAGTGTGTGGGCAGAGCTCCAACTGAACCTCTTGACTGCCTGCTTGAAACACACACAGAGAGACAAACAGAGAGACAGAGAGAGAGACAGACAGACAGGGAGAGAGACAGACACAGACAAACAGAGAGGCAGAGACAGAGAGAGAGAGAGACAGACAGGGAGAGACAGACAGAGACACACACAGACAAACAGAGACAGAGACAGAAAGAGAGAGACAGACAGGGAGAGAGACAGACAGGGAGAGAGACACACACAGACAAACAGAGACAGAGACCGAGAGAGAGAGACAGACAGGGAGAGAGAGAGAGACAGAGCCCCAACTGAACCCCTTGACTGCCTGCTAGACACACACAGACAGAGAGACAGAGACAGACAGAGACAGACAGGGAGAGCGAGAGAGACAGACAGGGAGAGAGAGAGAGACAGACAGAGAGAGACAGACAGAGACAGAGAGACAGGGAGAGAGAGACAGAGAGAGAGAGACAGACAGACAGACAGACAGACAGACAGACAGACAGACAGGGAGAGAGATAGACAGAGAGAGAGACAGGGAGAGAGAGAGACAGAGAGAGAGAGAGAGACAGACAGACAGGGAGAGAGATAGACAGAGAGAGAGACAGACAGAGAGAGAGAGACAGGGAGAGAGATAGACAGAGAGAGAGACAGACAGGGAGAGAGACAGAGAGCCCCAACGAAACCACCTGACTGCCAGGCAGACTGCAGTAGTAGAATGCCAACACACACTCTCATGTGCCACCTTCTCTAGTACTGGGGGCTCCATCGCAAATACCAGCCAGGCAGACTCCTGGAGTCTCCTCAAAAGCCTTCTCCCTGAGGCCACCGGGCTCCACACAATGGGGTCTTTGATTGGACCGGCACGGGGCACAACCAGACCCCCAGGTCCCCACCTGACAATAGGCCGACCCATGGCCGTCTGCCCTATAGAGCTCGCCAGCTTGTAGTCCTAATACCCAGAGTTACCTCTGGTTCGTTCAGCCATTCCTATAGGGAAAAAGGAATAGGGCTCTGGAATAAAACACTGAAAATAAGGTCTGAGGTTAACACAAGTTTAGGAGATCTTATAGGTTCTGTTTTATGAGTTAATATTTGTATTTATTTTACCTTTATTTAACTAGGCAAGTCAGTTAAGAATAAATTCTTATTTAAAATGACGGCCTATGAACAGTGGGTTAACCTGCCTTGTTCAGGGGCAGAACAGACAGATTTTTTACCTTGTCAGCTCAGGGGATTTGACCCAGCAACCTTTCGGTTACTGGTCCAACACTCGAACCACTAGGCTACCATTCATCACCTTTACGTTTTGTTCTATGAGAAAAGATCAGTCAGTTAACATGATCTTCATGAATTATAAAGCCTTTATGTACTTTAAAAAATATATATATATATATATATTATTAAATAACTTCTTCAAAATTCACAAAAAGTGACCCGGTGAAGATGTCATAGAACCAAACGTATCAGATCTCCTGCGTTTAACCACAGACCTTGTTTTTCGGCCTTTATCCTAAAAACCCTACAAAAAGACACCGTTACTATTTCCCCTCTATTCAGGAAGTTATTTATGTTGTTCCACTGCACGAGTGCCAGGGAAGGAGAGGGGTGTGTGTGATGGGTGGGTAGTAGCCACAAGCCATAGATGGGATTTATCATTCTACACACCCTGCACACACACACACACACACATCCCATCTCCTTGACTGAGAACACCACAGTGATTTACATCAGAATGGAGAGAGTAGCAGCCCGTGCAGCTGTTGCACCATGTGTCTCTCTTGTGGTAAGAGGCAGATCATGAGCCTATACCGAGCCAACGTGTTAACGCCTCAGCTGAAACAAAGGCTAACTTTAGCACGCTGCTGTTGGCTTGGTTCAGCCTTGCCACTGGGTATGTGTGTGGTACAGCAAAAAGCAAGCATGAACAAAAGGAACAGATTGTCACCAGATATATATGGACGGCTGGTTTAGATAGTAACCTCACTGGGTGTGTTTTAAAAATAAAATTTAAAAAAACACAACAATCATTCAATGATTAAAGTAATAAATAATACAAACAGAAGGTATTTTCATGAGTTAACACATTACCACATGATACCATCTTTATTTAACCAGGCAAATCAAAACTAATTCCTATGCACAAATAGAACGACTGTCTGGTTTATAAATAGCAGTAGGGTAATATCCATGACTTCAAAATAACCACGTTTCCTATCCTATGTTTACACCAACGCCAATCTGTTCCCAGTCATTCCTTGGCATCACGGTTGGCACTACACTCTGCCCAGTCATTGTCACACGGCCAAGCCACCTGATGACTACACGGGTGACGACTTGAGTCAAGATGTCGTGTGGCAGTCTTAAAAACTAGGGTACTTTCTCCCCACACGGAAACAACAGATGGAATCCTTGTCGTAGGTCATGATATGGAAGTAAAGGGTAGCGACATGTTTTAGGTAAGTGATCGTGTCGCATTACAATCCCACATGACAAAAATAAATACAAAAATGATACAGTTTACTATAGAATTCTGTAGTCAATTGTAGTATATTGTAGAATACTATACTACACACTGTAGTATCCCTTAATCATGTGTAGTACTTACTATAGAATATTGTAGTATACTATAGTAAATACTACAGTATTATCCACACAAGAAACACTAGTAGAGACTACAGAAATGTCCCCGAAAACACTAGTCTGCAAAAACACAAAAACATTTTTAACTATAGTGAATACTACCCTGCCCATTCCTATCTCCCATATCGCAATTTGTGTCACCCACAAGCGAGAAACCGACACGCCAAGTATAAACCATATATTGTGTTCCATACATGTTATAGAAAAGAGCAGAACCCAGTCCTTCCTTCCTTCCTTCCTTCCTTCCTACCTTCCTACCTACCTACCTTCCTTCCTTCCTTCCTACCTACCTACCTACCTTCCTACCTACCTACCTACCTACCTTCCTACCTACCTACCTACCTTCCTTCCTTCCTTCCTTCCTTCCTACCTACCTACCTACCTTCCTACCTACCTACCTACCTACCTTCCTACCTACCTACCTACCTTCCTTCCTTCCTTCCTACCTACCTACCTTCCTACCTACCTACCTTCCTACCTACCTACCTACCTTCCTTCCTTCCTACCTACCTACCTACCTTCCTACCTACCTACCTTCCTACCTACCTACCCACCTACCTACCTACCTACCTACCTACCTTCCTACCTACCTTCCTACCTACCTACCTACCTTCCTTCCTTCCTTCCTTCCTACCTACCTACCTACCTTCCTACCTACCTACCTTCCTACCTACCTACCTACCTTCCTACCTACCTACCTACCTTCCTACCTTCCTACCTACCTTCCTACCTACCTACCTACCTTCCTTCCTTCCTTCCTACCTACCTACCTACCTTCCTACCTACCTACCTACCTTCCTACCTACCTACCTACCTTCCTTCCTTCCTTCCTTCCTTCCTACCTACCTACCTACCTTCCTACCTACCTACCTACCTTCCTACCTACCTACCTACCTTCCTTCCTTCCTTCCTACCTACCTACCTACCTTCCTACCTACCTACCTTCCTACCTACCTACCTACCTTCCTTCCTTCCTTCCTACCTACCTTCCTACCTACCTACCTTCCTACCTACCTACCCACCTACCTACCTACCTACCTACCTACCTTCCTACCTACCTTCCTACCTACCTACCTACCTACCTTCCTTCCTTCCTTCCTACCTACCTACCTACCTTCCTACCTACCTACCTTCCTACCTACCTACCTACCTTCCTACCTACCTACCTACCTTCCTACCTACCTACCTACCTTCCTTCCTTCCTACCTACCTACCTACCTTCCTACCTACCTACCTACCTACCTTCCTACCTACCTACCTTCCTTCCTTCCTACCTACCTACCTACCTTCCTTCCTACCTACCTTCCTACCTACCTACCTTCCTTCCTACCTACCTTCCTTCCTACCTTCCTACCTACCTTCCTACCTTCCTACCTACCTACCTTCCTACCTACCCACCTACCTTCCTTCCTTCCTACCTACCTACCTACCTTCCTACCTACCTTCCTTCCTACCTACCCACCTACCTTCCTACCTACCTACCTTCCTACCTACCTTCCTTCCTACCTTCCTACCTACCTTCCTACCTACCCACCTACCTTCCTACCTACCTACCTTCCTTCCTTCCTACCTACCTTCCTTCCTTCCTACCTACCTACCTACCTTCCTACCTACCTTCCTTCCTTACTTCCTACCTACCTACCTACCTACCTTCCTACCTACCTTCCTTCCTACCTACCTTCCTACCTACCTACCTTCCTTCCTTCCTTCCTACCTACCTTCCTTCCTTCCTACCTACCTTCCTTCCTTCCTACCTACCTTCCTTCCTTCCTACCTACCTACCTACAGGTTATGGAAACAGGTTACGGAAAATGTGCTCTTTTTGTATTTCTCCAGTAGGTTTCCTGAAGGAAAAAGACCTCACTTCTATGTAAAAGATGCTAAAACAAAAACTACAGTAATTACTGTAGTATACACTACTATTTATTTTATTTTTTTTGCTCAAGTATTTATACTATAGTAAATTGTAAATACTACAGTATTCACTGTAGTGTTTTTGCAGACTTCAGGTCACTGACGGTGAGACCATCAGTTGTCCTGGTCCTGTAAAACACAACACAGGAAATCCTATTCCCAAGGCTCAGGCCTGGGTGGAGACATGCAGGGAGAGAGAGGTTTGGCCCTAAACAGAGAGGACACACTGGCAGAATATCTGACCACTGTGACCCAAACTTAATAAAATCGTTGACTATGCACAAACTCAGTGAGCATAGCCTTGCTATTGAGAAAGGCAGCTGAAGGCAGACATGGCTCTCAAGAGAAGACAGGCTATGTGCAACACTGCCCACAAAATGAGGTGAAAACTGAGCTGCATTTCCTAACCTCCTGCCAAATGCATGACCATATTAATGCATCCGAATTCGCATAGTCAAACCGCATACTCCCTTTATAAAAACAATAAAGAGACAAAAGTGGAAATAGTATTTTGTCTATTTTAAGACGCTGTCGCCAGTATATACTTCCTCATCATAGTCTAAATTAATTTTAAGATTACTCAATAAATCTGTCATTCATTTTGACGTTATTGCCAAAAGAGATCTTAGATGCGCAATTTTACCTCCTAACTAAGATGTTTGGTGCGGTGTTTTTCAATAATAATATTTTTTTTATTTTAAATGTGCATGAAAACCAGTCTCTCGTTAAAAAGACAAAGACTTTGTTGTAGAATCCCTACTGTTGACCAATCACCCGACAAAAAGGGACGTAGTTTGCCTCCATAAAGAAAATGTGTCCCCGAACAGTCAAAAACATCCTCAACGAAGCCCAACATGAACAAAAACGTCACAAAATATCGTCATAATATATATATATGGAAACTCTACCGAAGTGTTTCGGCTGGGAAGTTTGCGGACGCCTTTAGAGACACATATTTCCCTCAGATTATTACACAGAGCCACAAAGAACTTAAAAAAAACAAATGAAATGTTGATTAACTCTCCATATCAGCTGAAATACCAGTGTGACATCACAACAACAAGATTTGTGAAAAGGGCAACTAGTGAAGAACAAACACCATTGTAAAGTCGTTGGAAATGAAAGAGAGGAAAAGATATTCAACACTGTATATTAGACATAATGACATTTTGAAATGTCTTTATTATTATTTATTTTTTTTAATTTGGGGGGGGGGACTTTTGTAAGCGTAACGTTTACTGTTTAATGTTTATTTCACGTTTGTTTATGGTCTATTTCACTTGCTTTGGTAATGTAAACATATATATATGTTTCCCATGCCAATAAAGCACATAAATTAAAATTGAAATTGAGAGAGAGAAGCGAGATGAAGGGGGGGAGAAGAGGGACGAGAAGGGGATTCTCGGAGGAGCCTAAATAAACAGCCCCCATCCTCTTCCTCCCTTAGTTAAACAATCTAAAGCATGAAGAACTAGAATTAGAGATGAAGAACTAGATATCGTTGGTTCACCGGCTGAGGCCCGAGATGGGGGGGGGGGCTAAGAGAAACCTATCTATATAGAATCTTTGACTAAACCCTGAAGTTAATAAGCAAAGGTCATGTAAGGGACCCTGATGAGGTGGTAAATAAAAACCCAACCACTTAGGTAGTAATGTAAACAACGTAATGTTAGAAAACAGGTCCCGTTATAAAGTGTCATTTCCCGCTTTAGTGAGGAAAACACTCTTTAAAAAATACAGCAACGTTACATGAACCTGTTCCGCATAGCCAGTCATTACAGTGGATAGAAGAAGTGACTGTTGCGTGTTTCAGTCAAATCATACTAGTATAGCATACACCTACCTAGGTCCCAATGGTTGACCAGTGGCTCACAACAAGGGATACCAGGACCCCTGGGGGTACTTAGTCTATCCACAGGGGTAATTGAGAAGACTCAAGAGACCATAGGTTTACTAGAAAAATCCACGAGACGGGGTACTTCATGGGTACTCTGGGCAGAGGAAATATTTAGTTGGTGGTACACTGAAAACGACTGGGCTTGACCACTATTTTTTTTATGTTCATTTATTAGGCAACAAATCTATTCCGTATATTCATCAAAGCACAGAGAATGAATCCAAATAAACCCTATAATCTCAACAAAACTCACAAGGCAGACGCAGTAAAACAGAATGCAAAACGCTTTCCCCAAAAGGCAGCAACATACACAGTAGGCTGCGCACATCGCCGTCCTCAGAGCGCACATAATACCTAGGTTTATTAGAGAGTAATGAAATACGGGTCGAAATGATTCTCAAACTAAACTCTAAAAGGAAATTGATAAAATCCCAATACTTACACCAAAGTAGACAATAAAAGGAAAATATCTCACCTCAGAATGAGTAACTGCGCACAGAATCCGTAATATATCTTTCCCACTAGAATAAAGCGAGCACTTTCTCCAATGAAACCTGTGAGCTTCTACTGATATTCAGCCGCAGGTTTCCTCTGCCTTTATATTCAGCATATTCACTCGCAAATCACGAATTCACACGGCTTGACCGAGTTCTTGGTATAACACACAAACATCCACAACCATATGCAGCGAGACTGTGCAGCGGAGATCCTCACTCACTCCGAGCGTATTGACTTGTTAGATCTGGAGAAACCGGGAAAGTCTACTAGTGACTTGACCATACCGCAGGCCAGCCAATCAGAGACGAGAAGGAGCTTGCAGGGGACTCGCTCTCTTGTCAAGGAGCAAGTTCGTTTTGCATAGCCCGGTGCCCCGGGTGTGGGGAGTTTGTAGATTTTAGATCTTTCCATTGGTCCTCAAGTGAACTCTTTATACTCACGCGGGGCACCGGTCCATGCAAAACGAGCTCAATCATTGCTGGATGGAGACTTGGAGCTCTTTTGCAATTTTACGCATCATGATAAGCGACAATAAATGAGGAAATCCTTGAACACACGCATGTCATTACCATTGTAGGGATCCAATAATAAAACTGTCGTGAATGGTGTCTCAAGCAATGCTTTCTGGGGGACTAAACAGTTGCGACATTCATTCATTGTTGAAATAACGAAACATTTTAGGCACTTTTGTGTGTCCTAGTCTTTGGGATTTGCAGATGGCATGACAGGCTGTTTAATACCCATGTGTTATTACTACAGTGCAGACTTTTTGGCAAATGTATTAAAAATAGAAAACAGAAATACCTTATTTACATAAGTATTCGGACTCTTTGCTATGAGACTCGAAATTGAGCTCAGGTGCATCCTGTTTCCATTGATCATCCTTGTGATGTTTCTACAACTTGATTGGAGTCCACCTGTGTGCTAAATTCAATTGATTGGAAATGATTTGGAAAGGCACACACCTGTCTATATAAGGTCCCACAGTTGACAGTGCATGTCAGAGCAAAAACCAAGCCATGAGGTTGAAGTAATTGACCGTAAAGCTTGAGACAGGATTGTGTCGAAGCACAAGAAGAAGTTTGGATTCACCAAGCCTCTTCCTAGAGCTGGCCGTCTGGGCAAACTGAGCAATCGGGGGAGAAGGGTCTTGGTCAGGGAGGTGACCAAGAACCTGATGGTCACTCTGATAGAGCTCCAGAGTTCTTCTGTGGAGAACCTTCCAGAAGGACAACCATCTCTGCAGCACTCCATCAATCAGGCTTTTATGGTAGAGTGACCAGATGGAAGCCACTCCTCAGTAAAAGGCACATGACAGCCCTCTTGGAGTTTGCCAAAAGGCACCTAAAGGACTCTCAGACCATTAGAAACATGATTCTCTGGTCTGATGAAACCAAGATTGAACTCTTTGGCCTGAATGCCAAGCGTCACGTCTGGAGGAAACCTGGCACCATCCCTACGGTGAAGCATGGCGGTGGCAGCATCATGCTGTGGGGATGTTTTTCAGCAAACACACTGGAGACTAGTCAGGATCGAGGGAAAGATGAACGGAGCAAAGCACAGAGAGATCCTTGATGAAAACCTGCTCCAGAGTGCTCAGGATCTCAGACTGGGGCGAAGGTTCACCTCCCAACAGGACAGCAACCCAAAGCACACATCCAAAACAACGCAGGAGTGGCTTCGGGACAAGTCTCTGAATGTCCTTGAGTGGCCCAGCCAGAGCCCGGACATGAACCCGATCAAACATCTCTGGAGAGACCTGAAAATAGCTGTGCAGTGACGCTTCCCATCAAACCTGACAGAGCTTGAGAGGATCTGCAGAGAAGAATGAGAGAAACTCCCCAAATACAGGTGTACCAAGCTTGTAGCGTCATACCCAAGAAGACTCGAGGCTGTAATCGCTGCCAAACATGCTTCAACAAAGTACTGAGTAAAGGGTCTGAATACTTATGTAAATGTAATAGTATTTGTTAAAATGTATTAAAAAAAAATTTTTCAACTTGCCTTGGTTTCTTATTTCTTTTCTTTCTCGTGTTTTTGTTCTACCGTGTTATTTTTAGTACTACATTGATATTGAGCTTCGTTTAAAGCTTTCAAGAAAGGTATTTCACTGCACTTGTGACATAACTTAACGCAGTTGTTTTCACACGTAGTTCTACCTGCCTCCTGTGCGCCTAGGATTTTGGAACAGACTGTATACTACGTTCCATCGCTCCGCTTGCGTAAAGTAACGACCTTTAGTTTGCCGCCACACTGGCACGTTGAGAACGGACACCAAGTCAGAAAGGGATGAACTCTGTTCCACGGTCAGTGTGCGTGCTGCTCTTTTCTAATTGGTCAGTGTGCATGCTGCTCTTTTCTAATTGGTCAGTGTGCATGCTGCTCTTTTCTCATTGGTCAGTGTGCGTGCTGCTCTTTTCTAATTGGTCAGTGTGCATGCTGCTCTTTTCTCATTGGTCAGTGTGCGTGCTGCTCTTTTCTAATTGGTCATTGTGCATGCTGCTCTTTTCTCATTGGTCAGTGTGCATGCTGCTCTTTTCTCATTGGTCAGTGTGCGTGCTGCTCTTTTCTAATTGGTCAGTGTGCGTGCTGCTCTTTTCTAATTGGTCAGTGTGCATGCTGCTCTTTTCTAATTGGTCAGTGTGCGTGCTGCTCTTTTCTAATTGGTCAGTGTGCATGCTGCTCTTTTCTCATTGGTCAGTGTGCATGCTGCTCTTTTCTCATTGGTCAGTGTGCGTGCTGCTCTTTTCTCATTGGTCAGTGTGCGTGCTGCTCTTTTCTCATTGGTCAGTGTGCTTGCTGCTCTTTTCTCATTGGTCAGTGTGCGTGCTGCTCTTTTCTAATTGGTCAGTGTGCGTGCTGCTCTTTTCTAATTGGTCAGTGTGCGTGCTGCTCTTTTCTAATTGGTCAGTGTGCGTGCTGCTCTTTTCTAATTGGTCAGTGTGCGTGCTGCTCTTTTCTCATTGGTCAGTGTGCGTGCTGCTCTTTTCTAATTGATGTTCAATAATAAATTGGTCCTCCTCACAACCACCAGGATGTGGGTGAACGTAAAGATGTACTCCAGCGATTTTGGAACTTTTCCTGTTGAAAAGTGATAACCCAAATATAAATACAGTAAAGTACACACACTAAAGGGTAACAAACATTTTTCTGAGACAAATCGTGTTTTTTAAATTTTTTTTATAAAACTGTAAAGTTCAAGGAGTTGGTTTGATGGGAAGTTGTGATGTCATCAGCCTCCCCCTGCTTGAGGAACGAAAGAGGAAAGCCCCCCCCCCCTGTTATGACTAACCTGGACCACCTATTGAGAGGTGCCTTTTGTTAAGTAGATCAGGTGTTAAATGACGTGAAAAAGAGACCAGAGTGACACTTTTTTAATATTAATTCTGGACAAATAGGAAAACCCGCAGTAAAAAAATATTAATATCAGTCACTTGTAATTTCAATTAGTTTCCTCAGAGTGACTGAGTTGACAGTGAATTGACCTCAACTCAACTCTCCAACTCCACCGTTTCAATCTTTACACCTCTTCGTTTAGTTAGGCAGCTCTGTGGTGAATAGCTAACCTCCCATCGCACCACCTGCCTATTCAACTAGCCGTCAACATGTCTATTTACCATGAGAAACGCTGCAACAGCCCTGAGGATGACCACTTCCTGAAACGCTGTCTGAGACAGCTGACGGACATTCACACCTTTTCAACAGGAACACTCACAGATACTTGGGGTGTGTTCGTTAGGCATCAAACGAAACCAAAATGGATTGAAACATGGAAGCAAAACTGTCAGCAAAGTGAACAGAACAGATGAGAGTTTCCTAACACCAGATCAAGAGAACCAGATGAACACCAATACATTTTAAATCGGTGAAGTTGACAATAAAGTAGATTTTTTTTTTTACAAAGGTTGAGAGAATAATACTGAATTTCAGTTGCTTCACTGAGACCACTGGACTCTTAACG
>NW_021823089.1:27500-35000 GCF_901001165.1 Salmo trutta | reverse complement strand
CTAAAAACGTTGAGGTTTGAGAGCTTCTGAATCTGGCGGGTACATGTTGCCAGTAGATGGCAATGTTACAAATAGGCCTAGCTTGTGCATCACTATCACTAGCTAACAGGGAAGAAATCTGAGGATGAGCACGGAGCGTGACTGGGCCAACCTAGAACAGCTTGTGCATCACTATCACTAGCTAACAGGGAAGAAATCTGAGGAGCGTGACTGGGCCAAACTAGAACAGCTTGTGCATCACTATCACTAGATAACAGGGAAGAAATCTGAGGAGCGTGACTGGGCCAAACTAGAACATCTTGTTGGAGCCGTTTACAATCCACATTGACCAACTTCAAACTGACAGCCAGTTGTGTATCTGATGTGGTGCAGTGCCTTCTCAACCTTGAGGCGTTCAACTACTGTTGCAAAACAGGTCCTTCTGAAGTCACTGTGTGAGCGCTTCACATGTGATATGGCCTCATTTTATTTATTTTTTTAAGTTTATGGCCATTCACAATATATATGTCTACAAATCAAAATATAGTTATATATTTTAGATTCTTCAAAGTGGCCACCCTTTGCCTTGATGACAGCTTTGCACACTCTGGGCATTCTATCAACCATGCGGCAGGTAACCTAGTGGTTAAAACGTTGGACTAGTAACCCGATAGGTTGCTGGATCAAATCCCCGATCTGACAAGGTAAAAAAAAACAAATCTGTCGTTCTGCCCCTGAACAAGGCAGTTAACCCCACTGTTCCCCGGTAGGCCGTCATTGTAAATAAGAATTTGATCTTAACTGGCTTGCCTAGTTAAATAAAAGGTGAAAAAAATAAAAGATGTGCGAATGTTCGTTCCATAATGCAGTTAGAGGGGGAAAACACCGTTGTGAGCGTTTTCATGTGACAGATAAAAAAAAAAAATCTGTTAGAAATGTAGAAAGATGAGAGATCTAAAGATGCAACAACTAACATGGGTTGATAATATGACAGAAAGCACAATGCCTTTGCTTTCTGGACAACTAAAGAAAGTTGATATAAAAACCAATAGAACAGGAGAGAAAAATGCTACTGGTTTCAATGACATAAAATAATTACCTGCATGTTTGGTTGGATTTTGGCTAGGCTACTTTGAAGCAAGGTAAGCAATGCCTCATGTACGTCTTAAAATGTTCAGGGTTCAAACAATTAAGTATGTTTTTCAAAATGCATACGGGCTCTAGCTCATTGCAAAGTGGTGTGTGTGAAGCCTGTCTAGTTGACCTATGTACTTGAATGGCAAAACAGGAAGCTCGCTTCAATTACCAGTTGAGGAAAAAAAATAAAAATAGCTATTTTTAAATCGTGATGACCTATGGAGTCCTGACAGCCGGGGTCATCAGGAGGGATCAGCCAATACTATTTCAAGATGAGGATGGCCTCAATGGCGATGCCCAATGATCTCACAGATGCCATTATGACACACATACAGAGTGACTCCCCGCTTAAAAAAAATAACTACTAAAAGCCTACAACACTTACATAGCTCCACATAGGATACTTTCGAAAACAGAAACTTAAAAAAAAAAATACACAATATAAAATGAAATAAAAATATTTCTATCAAACTGAAACTAAATAAAAACTAGTAAATTAACTCTTTAAAACGAACTGAAACTAAACTGAATTAGAAATAAACATGAATATTAAATCATAAAACTATAATAACCTTGGTACATTGTGCTTCAGCCAATCTGATGTAGAATTAACTGCCTAAGGAGCTCGGACGCCAATCTGATTTGTTTTTTTTAAAAAAAAGGTAGACTCAGCGAGATGACGTTGCAATGATTGGAATAAGTGTGATGCAAAACCTTGATTTTCATAAAGTCACACAGAGTATTTGAACATGTGCTCAGCACAGGGCGCTTCACAATGCTAAAAACGTGGTCGCTACGGGACCAAAACAGCAGAGACATTTAGCCTCACTTTTCAAGTTGTTAGTTGTGGCAGAAATTGACCCACTATATGTGTTTACAGTACTTTGTGCATGCGTCGTCGTTCCATGTCATTTCAGCCATGACACCCATCATCTCAGATTGTTCTGAAAATCCTTTCTGTAGTTGAGGAGTTTACCACATCAGTCACTGGCTACATTAATAAGTGCATTGACGATGTCCCCACAGTGCCCGTACGTACATACCCCAACCAGAAGCCATCGATTACATGCAACATCCGCACTGAGCTAAAGCTAAAGCTGCCATTTTTATGGATAGGGACACGAATAAGAAATCTCGCTATGCACTCAGACGAACCATCAAACAGGCTAAGCGTCAATACAGGACTAAGATCGAATCCTACTACACCCGCTCTCACGTTCATCGAATGTTGCAGGTCTTACAATCACGGATTACAAAGGGAAACCCAGCCGTGAGCTGCCCAGTGTCATGAGCCTACCAGAAGAGTTAAATGCCTTTAATGCTCGCTTCGAACCATGCATGAGAGCACCAGCTGTTCCGGACCACTGTGTGATCATGCTTTCCGTAGCCGATGTGAGTAAGACCTTTACAAAAAGTTAATATTCACAAGGCCGCAGGGTCAGACAGATTACCAGGACACGTAATCAGAGCAGACGCTGACCAGCTGGCAAGCGTCTTCACTGACATGTTCAGCCTCTTCCTGACCCAGTCATTAATACATATATGTTTCAAGCAGACCACCATAGTCCCTGTGCCCAAGAACGCCAAGGTAACCTGTCTAAATGGACTATCGCCCCGTAGCACTCACATCGGTAGCCATGAAATGCTTTGAAACTCCATCATCCCAGACACCCTGGACCCACTCCAATCCGTATACTGCCCCAACAGATCCACAGATGACGCAATATCTATTGCACTCCACACTGCCATTTCCCACCTGGACAAGAGGGAACACCTATGTGAGAATGCCTGGTGCCTGGTGAGGTGTGATTGTAGATCGTTCAACCGAAGTCACGAGAGTGCGACTCTCCCCATAGTATGTTGTACCGATATTGATTGGCTGAAAGGGAACCAAATGCATAGGTTGCTGTCATACCTTGTCAATAGACTGCTTAGAGGGTAAAGAAACCAATGTCATTTTGTGATTGGGGTGAACTATCCCTTTAACATCTTCAAACTTTTTCCTACCTAATATCAGGAACAGCACCATCTAGTGGTCAGAACTGTGTAATAACAGGATGTAGGATGGGACATAAACCTAACAACTTAAATTACTCATTTCTCTGAACTATGGGGGGGGGCATCACCAAATTCACTGGAAATACATTACATAGGATGAAGAAATGAGCCACAGATCCATACTACTGGTGAGACACAGAGAACCGATACTATATATATTCAATGTTGGGGTGGGATTGGAGTATGAAGGTTCCGTGGGTGGATTTGAACCATTTCTTTGGATTCCTCATTTCTAACTCATTGTTAGAAGAAGAAAAAAAGTTTGGTCCAAATCGAATGTTAGGTACTATATTTATTTAATATTATATGAATCCTATAAATATTTTTTTTTTTTAAATGGCCAATTTCAATGCAATCAATTCATTTAAATTTATCAGCAATCAAATTATATTTCAACAAAATAATGTTTCAGGAATGCTAATCTTATCTGTTTCTACCAACAGAAATGATTTCAGAACAATGTGAGATGGTGGGTGTCAGCCTTTTTCTGGTGCTTTTTGAGCTCGAATGACACTCATTCAACATCGTCTCGCTGAGTCTACCTTTGATGATTTAATGATAATCAGTGGCATTGATAGCAGAAAGTGTGACAGACAGACAGACAGACAGACAGACAGACAGACAGACAGACAGACAGACAGACAGACAGACAGACAGACAGACAGATAGACAGACAGACAGACGAATACATACCAGCAGGTTCATGATAGTCGTTGCTGTGCTCTAGAAAAGCATCATGGCGTCTTCCACCCGGGCCAACCAGCGACCGAGTGGTGATTCCTCCACCGTTGAACTCGTAGTCGTCGGTGTCGTCTGCCTCCCTGTCCTCCTCCTCCACCTTCATCTCAGACACCATATACCGTGGCTGCCGTCCTGCTGTCCCCTCAGGAGATACAAAATTGCGTCCTCCTCTTAGTCCACCAATCCCTTCAGATCCCAAATAGCGCCCTGTTTCTGCGATCAATTCAGACCCAAAATGACACCCTCCTAATAATCCTCCTATGCCTTCGGGAGATCCAAAATGGCGCCCTCCTCCAGTCCCTTCCATAGCGCGGTTTCTCCCCAGCACAGCATCCATCTCAGAGTAGTACCTGAAACTGCAGGGCTGGGAGTCGTCCACGCTCCTCAGCAGCTTGGCTCTGACGTAGTTGGCCTTGAGGGTCTTGACGCGGAGTCGGCACTGGTGGGGACTGCGTGAGAAGCCCAGGTCACACATGCGGGTTGAGAGGTGTTTGAAGACATGGCGGTTACGGACGTTCTCCGCCAGGCTCTTCTGCACTCGCTCGTCACTCCAGGCACACAGCAACACCTGGGTCTCTTCCACCGTCCAGTTGACGGAGCGCTCGGCCTCTCGCTTCCCTGCAGGAAAGAATACAGTTAAAGTACAGTAATGTTCAAACACGATGACTGACTGACTGTGGTAACACCTTATCAACATCTACAGTAGCTAGGTTTATACAGTGCAGACTGATGGGAAGAGCTATAGGAGTCATTTCTGGAATGGAATAAATCGAACGGTATCAAACATATGAAAACCACGTTTGACTCTGTTCCATTCCAGCCATTACAATGAGCCATCCTCCTATAGCTCCCTCCACCAGCCTCCCCTGATACAGTGGTACTAGCTGATATTACTAGATTTGTTGCCCTGAACCAAATGACAGGAAACAGGTGTGTCTTAATTCCTGGCTGCAAAAGTGTGAAGCATGCAGACTGCTGATGGTGCTAGAGTCCCTTAGCTATGAAATATCTAGAATATCAGCTTGAATGTTTGGCAACAATATCGTGCTAGTTATCACTTGACTGTTGTCAACAACAAAAAATGTTGTAGTACCTAGCTAGTAGGCTAGCTAGTTAGCTACTAAGCAAGAGTCAAGATTGGTTAGGAAACCGAAACTTGTCTGCTTTGCGACATAGCTATCTAACATCAAAACGGGCATATCAAGTCTAAAGAAAACATGAGCATATTCGATAGCAAAGTGAAATTGAAACATTGCCAGGATGTGTAGCTAAGCTCTTCCCCTGACTTTGGCTAGCTTTAGCACGTTATGAACGAGATGTATACAACGTTAGCTATTTGTAAAACGTAAAAAAAAAAAAAAAACATACAGCACCTTTTCAGAAACTTACTTTTAGTAGAAGTTGTCACCGAATTAGTAGAGTTGATAATTGGAGGATTCATTTTTTTTGTTTGTTTTCGTTGTAAACATCCACAGGATAACGGCGGTTGTGATTTCCTCTCTTCCGGTTTCAGAGTGTCATTTGCGTGACGTCATCACGTGACAAGAGGAGTCCGTTTCGTTTTTGCGTAAAAAAAGAACTGAAAGCTCCGATTGAAATTACATTTACATTTTACATTTTAGTCATTTAGCAGACGCTCTTATCCAGAGCGACTTACATTTCATTTCATACATTTTTTTGTATTTTTCCGTACTGGCCCCCCGTGGGAATCGAACCCACAACCCTGGCGTTGCAAACACCATGCGTTGCAAACACCATGCGTTGCAAACACCAAAACACCATGCGTTGCAAACACCATGCGTTGCAAACACCATGCTCTACCAACTGAGCTACAGGGAACACCTGTAGAATATAAAAAACAATATTATTAAAATTACACATGAAATGTTCCCAAGTAAAGTATGTGATCAGGAAAAAAAGAAAGAGATTTTTTTTTTTTTTAAAAGACAAACGTTTTTACTCATCATAATGTATCATATATATATATGTATATATGCTTTGCTTTATCTTGGCCAAGTTGCAGTTGTAAATGAGAACTTGTTCTCAACTTGCCTACCTGGTTAAATAAAGGTGAAATAAAAAAATCAATATTTCTGTCTCTCCTTTGAGATGAGAAAGAGGAACAAGACAATGTGAGAACAGTGTGTCTTGTAAAGGAGGAGGCGGTGAAAGCCTTTCTGAGCTTCTCAATACCGCGTTTGGCAGTGCATTCTGCAATGTACATATTACATTTTAGTCATTCAGCAGACACTCTTATCCACAGCGACTCAGCCACAGCCATAGCCATTTTGTAAACATAGCAATGCAGAACCAAAGTGTGAGAGATTGGCTGTGGCTACTAACTACTAACACTGCATTGTAGTGATAGCTTCATAAACAAATGGATAGAGGACACAACTTAGATGTAACGGAGTTTTAGCATGGACATCGCCGTTGAAGGCTTCCACCATTTTAAAGTAGTCAACAAAGTAGATATCCCTCTAGTGGTGTGGGGGCTGTGCTTTGGCAAAGTGGGTGGGGTTATATCCTGCCTGTTTGGCCCTGTCCGGGGGTATCATCGGATGGGGCCACAGTGTCTTCTGATCCCTCCTGTCTCAGCCTCCAGTATTTATGCTGCAGTAGTTTATGTGTCGGGGGGGCTAGGGTCAGTCTGTTACATCTGGAGTATTCTCTTGTCTTATCCGGTGTCCTGTGTGAATGTAAATATGCTCTCTCTAATTCTCTCTTTCTCTCTTTCTTTCTTTCTCTCGGAGGACCTGAGCCCTAGGACTACCTGGCATGATGACTCCTTGCTGTCCCCAGTCCACCTGGCCATGCTGCTGCTCCAGTTTCAACTGTTCTGCCTGCGGCTACGGAACCCTGACCTGTTCACCGGACGTGCTTGTTGCACCCTCGACAATTACTATGATTATTATTATTTGACCATGCTGGTCATTTACGAACATTTTAACATCTTGACCATGTTCTGTTATAATATCCACCCGGCACAGCCAGAAGAGGACTGGCCACCCCTCATAGCCTGGTTCCTCTCTAGGTTTCTTCCTAGGTTTTTGGCCTTTCTCAGGAGTTTTTCCTAGGGAGTTTTTCCCAGCCACCGTGCTTCTTTCACATGCATTGCTTGCTGTTTGGGGTTTTAGGCTGGGTTTCTGTACAGCACTTTGAGATTTCAGCTGATGTACGAAGGGCTATATAAATAAATTTGATTTGATTTGATTTGAACTGGGTGGGAATTCCAACTTCATTGGCTGATCTCTCCAGAGATTACCCTTGTGGGGGTCATGTCCAACCCGGGTCAATCGGAGGGAACAGCCAATTGTGAAGAAGAACATTTACTAGCTACATTGCCTCAATGGCCGTGAACGCAAAGACGGAACAAAATAGAGATGTTTCTTCTATTCATCTCTGTGGATAGCCTGCAGCATAGTGATCACACACACACACACACACACACACACACACACACACACACACACACACACACACACACACACACACACACACACACACACACACACACACACACACACACACACACACACACACACACACAACCTGCATATTAGCTACTGGTTCTCTTCTCTTTCT